>NC_041392.1:492753794-492758950 GCF_002162155.2 Triticum dicoccoides
TACGGCCCCAACTCATTATTATGTGAGAGTGTCATGAGAAGAGATCGACCTTCACAGACGTGGGGCCTTGCTTCATGGGTAGAACTTCCGGAGGTGCTGGATGTTCTAGGCGTTCTGGATGGGGATCCTGTCCTGCGTCACCATGCGCGTGGCGCCAGGCCTGGAGACACGGGCAATCCTGAACGGGCCCTCCCACATGGGCGAGAGCTTATGCAGCCCTTCCCTGGAGAGCACCCGCCTCAGGACGAGATCACCCACCTCGAGCGTCCTAGAGCAGACGCTGCGGCAGTGGTACCACCGCAGCGCCTGCTGGTACCTTGTAGCTTGGAGCGAGGCCTGGCGGCGGCGTTCCATCCCCAGCACGAGGTCCATCCCCCACATGGCATCCTGGCGTGCCTCATCAAACGCCAAGACACGCGTGGAGCGATGCCTGACCTCGTGAGGGAGAACCGCCTCGGCTCCTTAGATGAGGAAGAACGGAGTCTCGCCCGTCGTCTTGGTCGCAGTGGTGCGGATGGACCACGACATGGAATGGAGCTCGTCGAGCCAGCCCCTGCCGCATGCCTCAAGCTTCTTCTTGAAGGTTCTTTCCTTGAGGCCCCTCAGGACTACTGCATTAGCGAGCTCGGCCTGGCCATTGTTCCTGGGGGGTGCCATCGAGGGGTAGCATATATGCGTTCCAAGGTTAACACAATATGTTTTGAAAAGGTTGCTGGTGAACTGTGAGCAATTGTCGGTGATGATGCGATTGGGAACCCCGAATTGGCTCACGAGGCCCTTAATGAACTTGATGGCCGAGCCAGACGGGATGGTGCGGACGGCCTCCACCTCCGCCCACTTGGTGAATTTGTCGATGGCGATGTAGAGGTAGAAGTAGCCCCCGGGCACTCTAGGAAATGGGCCTAGGATGTCCAGCCGCCAGACCCCGAATGGCCATGAGAGCGGGATGGTCTGGAGGCTCTGGGCGGGCTGGTGGATCTGGTTGGCATGAAACTGACAGGCCTCGTAGGATCTTACCAGTTCGGTGGCATCATTGAGCACCGTGGGCTAGTAGAATCCGCTGCAGAACGCCTTGCCCATGAGGGTACGCGATGAAGAGTGATGCCCATAGTCCCTGCCATCTATGTCAGCTAACAGCTCGCATCCCTGCTCCCTGGAGATGCATTGTAGAGAGACATTGTTTGGCCATCTCCGATAGAGCTCATTGTCCTGGATGCAATACACGGTGGCCTAGTGGGCCACACGCTCTACGTCTTCCTCTTTCTCCGGTAGGGTGCCTTGGAGCAGGTACGCCTTGAACTCCTTGGTTCAGCACCCCTCCCGAGGTTCAAGCGCGAGGAGCAGGCGGGCTCCAAGGTCGGGCCGCAAGCTGAGGCGCCTGAGAGGGGCGCTGGGGGGAGCTCTTCCTGTGGCGACGCTGGTTCCGCAGTGGGGGGAGCTGCCGATGGCTTGAAGAGCCTCTCCTCGAAGACGCCAGGCTCCCGAGGCAGGCACCGAGACACCCTCTTGGTGATGTCATCCACCTCCTTGTTTGTGCTGTGTGGCACGTGCTGCAATTCTAGGCCCAAGAATTGTTTCTCAATTTTGCGTACCTCCTCGAGGTATGCCCCCATGTGCTCGTCCTTCGGCTTGTATGCTTTGTTGGAGAAGTTGACGAGGAGCTGGGAGTCGCCCCTGATGGTGAGGCGCCTCACTCCCAACGCTGCCGCAGCCTTGAGGCCGGCGATCAGGCCTTCGTATTCCGCGATGTTGTTGGAGACCTTCTCTCCCTGCTGCAAGCAAAGCTGCACGACGTAGTAGAGCTTGTCCTGGGTGGGCGAGATGAGCACGACTCCAGCCCCTGCGCCCTGTCGTGTGAATGCACCGTCGAAGTACATGATCCAACCATCTGGTGCCTCGCTTCCTGGTGAGAGGGAGCGGTCCTCACCCACTTCCGGGTCGGGAACGTCGGTCCATTCTG
Source organism: Triticum dicoccoides (assembly GCF_002162155.2). NCBI lineage: Eukaryota > Viridiplantae > Streptophyta > Magnoliopsida > Poales > Poaceae > Triticum > Triticum dicoccoides. The sequence continues at coordinate 492,755,755 of NC_041392.1, forward strand.
CCACGAAGTCGGCGAGGACCGCACCCTTGATGACTCTGGTGGTGCTGAACTCCAACTGGAATGCCTCCAGTTTGATGTTCCATTCGGCGACCCTCCCTACGGCATTAGGGCTCCGGAGCACTCTCTCCAAAGGGTAAGCTGAGACGACCTTGATGGGGTGGCCTTGGAAGTAGTGGCACAGATTTCGCGAGGCGATGAGGAGCGTCAGCAGGAGCTTTTGGGGCATAGGGTAGCGGGCCCATGCATCACGTAGCACCGTGTTGACAAAGTATACTGGGTGGGGCGTTGGCGGAGTCTTGCGCTTCCTGAGGCCGAGCGTCCCCAGGGGCCTTGTCATCTGTCGAGGCAGACGTAGCCTCAGGAACCCCGTCCTCAGGGGTCTCGTTGTCTGGAGGTTTGACCAGGGCCTCAGGAGCGTCGTTGACCGGTAGGGAGGCCGAGGCCTCATGAGCACCATCCTGAGACCACGACGCCACAACCGGGTGCGAGGTGCTTCCTCGCGAGCCCTTTATCGGGTGCTCCTCCCGAACCGCCACCAGCGCCGCGCTGGCAGAGTGAGGTGTGGCAGCCAGGTATAGCACCAAAGGTTCAAGGGGGTGCGGTGCTACCATCACCGGTGGGCTGGTGAGGTACCTCTTGAGGTCTTGGAAGGCAGCGTCGGCCTCCAGAGTCCACTCGAATGGGCCTTTCTTCTTCATCAGCTTGAAGAATGGGAGGGTGTGCTCCCCCAGCTTGGAGATAAAGCGCCCGAGCGAGGTTACACAGCCCGCCAGCTTCTGCATCTCCTTGAGGGTCTGTGGCAGGCTCATCCTTTCTATGGCCCTGACCTTCTCCGGGTTGGCCTCGATCCCTTTGTGTGACACCAGGAAGCCCAACAATTTGCCAGATGGGATGCCAAACACACATTTTTCCGGGTTGAGCCGTAGTTTCACTTGGTACAGGCTGGCGAATGTCTCCTCTAGGTCCTCAATGAGGGTTCTAACTTCCTGAGATTTCACCACTATGTCATCGACGTACGCCTCGGCTTTCCTATATGCATCTTATTTTGCTTAGTACGGCGGTAGCATTATAAGGCACAAGATGATGATGGCCATATCATATCACTTATATTGATTGCATGTGATGTTTATCCTTTATGCATCTTATTTTGCTTAGAACGGCGGTAGCATTATAAGATGATCTCTCACTAAAATTTCAAGGTACAAGTGTTCTCCCTGAGTATGCATCACTGCGACAGTTCTTCGTGCTGAGACACCATGTGATGATCGGGTGTGATAAGCTCTACGTTCATATACAACAGGTGCAAGCCAGTTTTGCACACGCAGAATACTCGGGTTAAACTTGACGAGCCTAGCATATGCAGATATGGCCTCGGAACACTGAGACCGAAAGGTCGAGCGTGAATCATATAGTAGATATGATCAACATAGTGATGTTCACCATTGAAAACTTCTCCATCTCACATGATGATCGGATATGGTTTAGTTGATATGGATCACGTGATCATTTAGATGACTAGAGGGATGTCTATCTAGGTGGGAGTTTTTAAGTAATATGATTAATTGAACTTTAATTTATCATGAACTTAGTCTTGATAGTATTTGCATAACTATGTAGTAGATCAATAGCTCGCGATGTAGCTCCCCATGTATGAGAACAAAGTATGGACTTTGGTCTACTTGCCTGATGATCGGCAAGCCATAGAGAATAAATTGGATCTTCAAGAGGAAGACGGACGCTAATAGTAGTGTTACCATCTACAAAGCTCGAATTTTGTCGCAAAAAATGTTTTCGACAAGTTCAAGGTGTTGACTACAATGAGATTTTTTCACTTGTATAGATGCTTAAAAGTCTGTCCGAATCATGTTAACAATTGCCGCATTTTATGAAATTCGTCAAATGGATGTCAAACTTGCATTCCTTAATGGATTTATTAAAGAAGAGTTGTATATGATGCAGCTAGAACGTTTTGTCGATCCTAAAGGTGCTAACGAAGTATGCAAAGCTCTAGCGATCCATCTATGGACTGTTGCAAGCATCTCGGAGTTCGAATATATGCTTTGATGAGTTGATCAAAGCATATAGTTTTATACAGACTTGTGGTGAAGCCTGTATTTACAAGAAAGTGAGTGGGAGCACTAAACCCTTCTGATAAGTATATGTGGATGACATATTGTTGATCGGAAATGATGTAGAATTTTCTGGAAAGCATAAAGGAGTGTTTGAAAGGAGTTTTTTCAAAGAAAGACCTCGGTGAAGCTGCTTACATATTGAGCATCAAGATCTATAGAGATAGATCAAGACGCTTGATAAGTTTTTTCAATAAGTAGATACCTTGACAAGTTTTTGAAGTAGTTCAAAATGGAATAGTTAAAGAAGGAGTTCTTGCCTGTGTTGCAAGGTGTGAAGTTGAGTAAGACTCAAAGCCCGACCATGACAGAAGATAGAGATAGAATGAAAGTTATTCCCTATGCCTCAACCATAGGTTCTATAAAGTATGCCATGCTATGTACCAGACCTATTATATACCCTGCCCTGAGTTTGGCAAGGGAGTACAATAGTGATCTAGGAGTAGATCACTGGACATTGGTCAAAATTATCCTTAGAGGACTAAGGAAATATTTCTCGATTATGGAGGTGATAAAGAGTTCACCGTAAAGAGTTATGTCGATGCAAGCTTTCACACTGATCTGGATGACTCTGAGTTTCGATCTAGATACATATTGAAAGCGGATGCAAATAGCTAGGGTAGTTCCGTGCAGAGCATTATAGACACAGATATTTGCAAAATGCATACGGATCTGAATGTGGCAAACCCGTAGACTACACTACTAGGAAAAGGGCTATAGATAGGATTGATACTAATGGCGCACCATGGAAGCAGTGCGCCACTACCATATACTAATGGCGCACCGGTTGGTGATGCGCCATTAGTGTGGAAGACACTAATGGCGCACCAGAAACAGGGTGCGCCACTAGTATTAATTTTTTTTCCATTTTTACATACAAACTAATGGTGCATCAGGTCGAAGTGCGCCATTACTAGTTCTAACTAGTAATGGCGCACCACGCAGACAGTGCGCCATTACTGTAAAAAAATTATTCTTTTTTTGCAAAACTACTAATGGCGCACCGTTTCATAGTGCGCCATTACTAGTTTAAACTAGTAATGGCGCACTATTACCAGGTGCGCCAT
>NC_041392.1:492759595-492768728 GCF_002162155.2 Triticum dicoccoides
CTTTTTTGCAAAACTACTAATGGCGCACCACCTGCAGGTGCGCCATTAGTAACCAGGGTTACTAATGGCGCATTTGCTGGTGGTGCGCCATTAGTAACCTGGGACCCCAACAAGATATTTTGGATAGCCCCACACCTACCCACTCACTTTCCCCACTTCATTCCCTCCACCTCCTTCTCCAAGCTTTCGGCTGCCTCCTCCTCCTCACCTCATTTCCACCATAGATTCATCAAAATTAAGTGGTGAAATTACCTTTTTTTGATAGGTAAGTAAGGGGAAAGCTATCTTCATGATGTAGATCTACTTTTTTTCTCCCTAGCTCGCTCAAACAACGTGCACATGCACTTTTTGTGGCCTAGCTAGATCTATGTATGTTTGTGGTGTTGCATGTGTTTGTGGTGTTGCATATATGTTTGTGTTTGAAGGTACCGGTATTTGAAATGCGATAGTTGCCAATATTTTGCCAGAATGTTTTGATTCATTTCCGTTTCGGCGAGAATTTTGGCACTATGCATTCTTTTTGGTCCTATTTTTAGGGAAGGTCATGCCAAACTTTTTCTTGGTTCTAAAATATCGTTTTGCTCTACCCCGCAGGCGACCATGGTCCGCACGATGACTGAAGGCATCGTGAATAGGTTTTTGAGCTCCGCGAAGGCCGAGATGCTTCAAAAGAACGAGACGGAGATAAGATGTCCGTGTCGAAGATGCAAGCTGAAGAGCCTTATTGCGGACCCGGATTCCGGGCAGGTGCGGGACCACCTGCTCTTGCGTAGTTTCATGGATGGCTATCGGTGGCAAGTGATGAAGATGACTAGGAAGTCATCCATGGGGGCCGGCAAGAAATGAGGAAGGGCAACAAGACAAGTACCACCGCGGAGAGGGCGGGCGAGAAGATGAAGAATCTCCAGGACATGATCACGACGGTGATGCTGTACACAGTCATCATGTAGAAGATGTCATACATGATGATGAGGAAGATCAAGACGAAGGGCATGATCATGAAGATGAAGATGCCGGAGCAGACAACGATGGAGGCTGGGTGCAGGACCCTCATATTCAAGAGCTGCTTCTCAAGCAGACGGATAACGCAAGAGCTGCCGCCCGATAGAAAGCCAAGCTGGATCAACTGGAGATAGACACGGTTACTCCATTGTATGAAGGATGCAGGCCCGAGGATACCCGCCTGAAAGTAACGCTCATGGCTCTGGAGATGAAGGTAAAACACAAAATGACCGACGCATGCTTCGACGAGAACATGTCATTCTGGCACGAACGTCTTCCCAAGGGGAACAAGTGCCCGACCAGTTTCGAGGAGGCGAAGAAAATCGTGTGTCCTCTGGATTTACCGCACGTGAAATACCATGTGTGCATGAACAATTGTATCATTTATTGGGATGAGCACGCGAAGTCTACCATATGTCCAGTGTGCGGCGTCACTCGATACAAGAAGAGGAAGAAAGCTCCTCGAAAATCGTGTGGTACTTTCCGATCACTCCTCGTCTGCAGCGGTATTTCGCGGACCCTAAGGTAGCAAAGCTCCTGCGTTGGCACGCGGATAGGGAGGAGAAGAAGCGGGAAGATGACGGAAATGATCCGGAGATAAATAAAAAAGAAAAGATGCTGAGTCACCCTAAGGATGCGAGCAAGTGGCAAGCGTTGAACTTCGAAAACCTAGAATTTGGGAAGGATCCAAGGAACATCGTGCTGGGCGCGAGCACCGATGGAGTCAATCCGTTTGGCAGCCAGAGAAGTGCACATAGCACCTGGCCTGTGTTTGTGTGGATGTACAACCTTCCCCCTGGTTGTGCATGAAGAGGAAGTACATTCACATGAGTATGCTAATTGAAGGGCCGAAACAACCAGGGAACGACATCAATCTATATCTGGGGCTGCTGAAGGAGGACCTAGACACACTGTGGAAAATGCCAGCCAATACGTGGGACACCGCAGAGAAAGAATATTTCCCTATGAGAGCCGCACTGCTCACGACGGTGCACGACTATCTCGGTTACGGATATCTCGCGGGGCAGGTAGTCCACGGATTTTCTGGATGCGTAAGGTGCATGGATGACACAACGTATCGCCAGCTAGATAGAGATCCCGGGTCTTCGAAAACCGTGTTCATGGAACATCGAAGGTGGCTTCGCGACGATGACCCGTGGAGGAAACGCAAGGATCTGTTCGATGGTGAAACCGAACCCCGAAAACGCCCGTGTACGAGGAGCGGCGAGGAAATAGACGAGCTGTTGAAAAATTGGAAAGACTGCCCACTACCAGGAAAGAAGCAAAAGGCGCAAGAGCCGGGAAAGAAGTGAAAGGTGCCTGTGGGGACCCCGACTCATAAGTCGTGGTCACCGAATGCACGTGTATAGTGATCCCAGAGATCATGCTCACTGAACAAACAGAAGCTGAATAACAAGAGTCTTACATCCATACATACCGTATTACACAAGTAGGACCATTATGGTCAAGCCTTGAGTATAACATCGCAGCGGAATCGTTGATAACTTGGACCCATGCCATCTGCCTTAACCCTACAGGCATTCTGACTGGGAAGCGTCCTAGCTCGCATGTTCGTCACCGAGGTACTCTTCTTCATATCATGTTCTTTCATGCCTGGCCAATAAAATAACCAGTGGCAAGCCAATGAGTACTTTGAATGTACTCACAAGCAACCCAAGGGTGATAACAGAATAATTATGCAAGGCACTACTGCTAATTTGGCATTTTTGCGGAAAGCTAGTTTTTCTCATGCAAGTATGATCAACATTTATCAAGGATATGAATGCGTCTGCAACAAGTATCAGGAGGTTACAGACATCAACATTGGGATAGAGTTGTGAACAACTCATACTCAAGCTCATCGTGACTTCCTCACGAATCACGTCAATAGATTTACCAAACCGTGTTGTTTGTCAGAAACATATGGACGTAGTCTAAGCAGCACCACCCAACTATCCTTGACCATGGACACGGCTATTCGAATAGTTTTACACTCTGCAGAGGTTGCACACTTTACCCACAAGATCCGGGGAACTTTCGTGTCATCCACGACCTGCGGTACCTCAAGTACCCGGGGTAAGCACCCGATCACTATCTTTCCCTAGACGACACTAACAAGGAGTCCACTCGTTGTTCCATATCCTCTCGATATACATCATACGAGACTCACTCAAGATCGTAACATCCGAGAGGGGACACAAAGGTGTATCCGGTGCCCTGTGAAAACAGTCATGGCCGCCCTACCTGGCACGACCCCGTCCCGAGAGAGCGCACCAACAACTCTCCCGTCACTAGTAATGTGGGCTCCAAGCTAGTATCGGCCTAGGTAATCAATAATGCCCTTTCCCATATAAGGGTAGAATGGTTGCGCATGTAAGGTTGGGACAGTCGACAAATCTTAAATCTAATCCGTCTCTGTAAACAACACTTTTATCGAGCCTCGGTACACTACTTCTCCACCAAGTAGTGACCTAGTTCATCATCATCTCCCAAGGGCATTAGTGGCACCCACTGGGCTATTTGCAAGTATGTCAAACCACACTTGTTTCTTTCCATGCATAACCCTGACCCACTTTGTGTAGCCATTAACTATAGCATATTTCTACAACCCACCAACACAACTCTAAGCAAGGGTAGAGTCATGAAAAATGCAAGTATCAATGGAGTATGCAACGGAGACAAGCCTAGCAAGGTTGCCATTCAAGGTATATCATGCACTCGGTGAAGCAACGAAAATGCCATCATGATGTAAAATGGTTCATCATGGTCAAGGGGCTCCTTGCCTGTTTTAACAAAGTCTTCGAGGTCTTCAAATATCTCTGGTCCAACTCCGAGCATTTCGTCTACTTCGTCAACTATCGTTGAAAGCAACCATAACAAGCAACACAACAAGGCAGAAATAAAAGTGCTCCAAAAATATTGATTTGACTTTTCTAGGACATCTCTGGTTATATGAAAATTAACCAGAGTGGTTTCATTGGAATTGGGTCAGTGGATATTTCTAAACATTTGGATATGATGGAATCAAGGGGTTTATGGATTTGCAAGAGGGGTATAGAAATATTATTTTGAAAAATGAGCAAGGATACCCATTTAACAAGGCACGATTTTAGAAGCATCTAGGAGTTGGTTTCACTGGATTTGGAGTTCAAATGATTTCTCTATGAATTGCAAAGTTGGCTATATATGAAGGAATAGACCACTATTTGAGGTGATACAGAAAGTATTAGTAAAAATGTTCAAAAACTAAGTTTTGAACTTATAGACATCTAGGATTTTGAATCATGGAATTTGGATCAAAAATGGGCTCTCTGTGATTTTCTAAAGTTTATCACAGAAATGGAAAAATAGGATTTATTTAATATGTGTGAAGAGAAATGTGCTAGAAAAATGTGCAAAAAGCACCATGTGATAGGGCATGATTTTAGGAACTACTAGAAATTTGAATCATCCAATTTGGAGTTAATTTGAACTATGTATGGATTTTACAAATTGTTCAGAAAAGAAAAGGGAAAAGGGCTCTGTGCCTGCTGGGCCAGAACAGCCGCAGGGCAGCGGCCCAGCCAGCGATGTGGCCTAGCGCACTGGTGCACACACGCGCGCCAGGTTTAAACCTGACGGGCGGGGCCCAGGCGTCAGCGAGAGAGAGGGGGGCGATGGAGGGGAGAGGCTGACAGGCGGGGCCCGCCTGTCATCCCTAACCCCGAGTCCAGGCGGCTGGCGAGCTCACCGGCGACGATGCAGGGCACGGCGAGGTCGGGCGAGGGCATGGCTGGGCTCAGCGTCGTGTCGCCGTTCGGGTGGAGGTGGTGGACGTCACCGGAGTTGCCTGGCTTGCCGACGACGAGGTCTCGCGGCGGAGAGGCTTCGGGTGGTGGTCGTTTCGGTCGACTCCGGCTGCAAACGAGGCGGGGGAGAGAGGGGAAATGATCAGTGGGAGGAGGCGGTTTCAGATCGGGGCAGAGGAGGAGCGGGGGAGGCCTGTACCTCGCGAACTCCGACAAGCCGAAGCGGCGGAGCTCGAGCTCGATCTCGTTCTCGGGCGGCTCTGGAGAGGAACTGGGGGTGCAGGGGGGGGTTTGGTGGTGTAGAGAGCGAGTGGTGAGGAGAGAAGGGCTCGGGGAGGCCTTTAAATAGGCGAGCGGCAAGGTCCCGTAGACCCGTGCACCGGCGAGCTCACGCTCGTCGCTGCAGGGCTCGGGAGGAGCTGGCGCCGTGTCTGGGGTGTTCCTGGGCGTGGACTACGCCGAGGGGAGCTAAGGGAGAGAGCGGGGAGAGGTCAGAGACGCGCGCGTGTGAGCCGCTCCATTGGCGTGCTCGGGCGGCCTTTGTTCGCTAGCGCGGAGGCGCGGGGAGGAGGAGAGAGGAAGGGGCCGACCGTGTAGCGTGCTGCGGACACCGAGGCGCATCGGCAGGCGCGCGGGGGAGGCCCGAGGTGGCCGGAGGTGGTTGGACGGGGGCGGCTACAGCGTGGGAGCGCACTGTAGCGCGCTCCAGAGCGCCCAAATGGCCGGCATGGCCATTCTTTATGCATGGTGAGCGCGTCTTTTGGTGTCTAGCAGGTCTAGGAGTGAGTAAAGAAATGGAGTGGTGCATTGGATGCCATGACTGGAGTGAGGAGGGAAGAACAAGAAGTGTGCAAATGGGCTGTCCAAAGGGAGAAAGTGGGGTTTTACCCATCCAATAATGGAGCTGTGGACTTGCCATTGTTACTGGGGGTGAAAGGGAGTAGGAGGGGCTGTGGTAAAAAGTTGAGCTTAAGGAGAATAGTTTTAGTGGTCAAAATTTGGTTCTGAACAGGAAGGGTTTTGGGGCACTTTGAGCAAGATAACATTCTCTCCAACTTGTGCCATTTGGTCTAGATGAATAATTAGACCATTTGAGCATGTTCACAAGGTTTGAGAACATTTGGACATGTTTGGCAATGTAAAGTTGCTCAAACTTCAAAATGGACAGAAATGGTTTTGGGGAGATTTCATGGGATTATACTATTCTCCATGACATGATACTTGGCAAGATCATCAAACATGTCATATGTGACATGCTAGAATTTTCTTGGAATTGTTGGGGAATATTTCCTGTAGAAATATTTCAAATCCTTGAAATGAGAAGAAATTGTTTTGGGAGGTTTTGTCCAATATTTTGAACATGACCATGTGTTGAAACTCCTATATATGGACAATATATGTCCATTGAGTTTCCCCGATTTTTGTCAAATATTTTTGAAACAATAAAATAATTTTTCCCTATTAAAGACCATTTCTGGCCTTAAGAAAAAGCTTTTAAATAAAATAGGAAAATAACTTTTAAAATTATATTTTTATGGTTTATGGGAGTCCTATATCTAATAGGGTTCAAATATACCTTTTGAAAGATTTTTCACACCCCAAATCAAGTACTTGCAGTGCAAACCTCAATTCAGGGGTTTTGGAAAACTAATTTTTGAAAATACTTTTTTGGCCAAATTATTTTTGTAAGAAAATACTATATTGCTCTATACACATGGCATGATCATTGGTTCAAGAGTTTGGAGCAAGGAGATGTAGTATAGGAGTTGGAGGATTTATTTGATTTTTAGAGCACTTGCAAACAACAGACAAGGTCCAAACAAGGCAAGGTACAAAACACTCAAAAGTTTTTATCAAACCACATTTTATCATGATTGTTAGCTTAAGTGTTGTGGCATGAAAATCAGGGTGTGACAGCGCCAGAGCCGCTGCTGAAGGTATGGAAAACAAGGTCTGTTTTCTAGGACTTGCCGTACTGGAAGATGCACCGTGTGCCTCACATCCTTGATGTCATGCATATCACGAAGAACGTGTGCGGGAGTCTGCTTGGTACCCTGCTCAACATGCCAGAGAGGACCAAAGATGGGCCGAAAGCAAGGGCAGACTTGAAATCAATGGGCATCAGGCAGGAGCTTCACACTAATGATGATGATGATGGTGATGATGAGGTGAAGCAGGACACAGAAAGTCGTCGCAAAGGCAAAAAGGCCAAGAAGACCAGAAATGACTACCCTCCCGCGTGCTTCACTCTAAGTCAGGAGGAGATCGAGCAGTTTTTCACCTGCCTCCTAGGAGTAAAACTTCCTTACGGTTACGCGGGGAAGATAAGCAGATACCTAGACCCAGCGAAGCAGAAGTTCAGCGGGATGAAGTCTCACGACTGTCATGTGCTGATGACGCAGATACTTCCAGTTGCAATCCTTGGGATCATGGACACGCACGTCCGTGAAACGCTATTTGGCCTATGCAACTTTTTTAACATCATCTCTCGGAAGTCGATTGGCGTGAGGCAACTCAGAAGGCTACAAGAAGAGATCGTGGTGATACTATGCGAGCTTGAGATGTACTTCCCGCCCGCATTCTTCGATGTTATGGTGCATCTGCTGGTCCATATCGTGGAGGATATCATCCAACTCGGGCCGACGTTCCTGCATAGCATGATGCCGTTCGAAAGGATGAATGGTGTCATCAAAGGATACGTTCGCAACATGTCACATCCAGAGGGAAGTATAGCTAGGGGCTTTCTGACCAAAGAGTGCATCTCCTACTGCACAAATTATCTAGGCATCGAGAACCCTGTTGGTCTGCCCGTCAACAGGCACCTCGACAGGCTCACTGGATGGGGTCACCGTGAGGGTCGCCGCGAAAGGCATGTCGACTTCGAGGGTCGACTCGCCGACTTTGAAAGAGCAAACCTAGTCGCGCTACAACACATAGACGTGGTCGATCCTTGGGTGGTACAATACTAAACCTTTAATAAGAAGATGTACAATGACCGAGGCCAACAGAGGACGGACGGAGATATACTCAAAGAGCACAACTCATGTTTCACGCGTTGGTTCAAGCAGAAGCTTCTGTCATACCCTTTACATGAGGATTCTTCCGCGGAAGAACAACTCATATTCGCCTTGTCACAGGGCGCCGAGCACAACCTGATACCTATGAGGCGTACGATATCAACGGCTACACATTCTACATCGAGGACAAGGACATGAAGAGCGATGGTTATCAGAACTCCGGGGTAACGATGGAATCCTACACCGGTAACGACAAGGACAGATACTACGGAAGGATCGAGGAGATCTGGGAGCTGAGCTACGCTGGAGAGAAGGTCCCGATGTTCCGTGTCAGATGGGCCAAGAGCGTCCTAAAAGAAGACCGGTATTTCACCACCATGGTTATACCCGAAGCCAAATCCAAGACCGCGGGCGCAAACGTCACCGCGAAAAATGAGCCATGGGTACTGGCTTCCCAAGTGGACAAATGCTTCTTCATTACCGACCCGTCAAAGCCCAGTCATGTTGTCGTGAGGAGAGGCAAAAGGAAGATCATCGGAATGGATGGAGTAGCCAATGAGCAAGACTTCGACAAGTACGGCGACCCGAAGATCGAACATGACGACAACGATGAAGTAGTAGCACACACCACAAGAAGAAGCAGGACCACCCTACCTAAAGGACGTCCGTTCCATAGAAGAACTCCATTTGCGAAAAAGAAGGGCAAGAAGATTGTGAACAGATAGCTAGCTAAGATCGATTGTATTTAAACCGTAGTCTTCATTTCTCGATTGTATTTCATGGGAACTTTTTGATATCATGAATATTTTTAAATTTCACGGGCACTTTTTGAATTCATGAGGACACTCGATCTCGACCCCCCTCCACCGCCGCCGACGAGTAACAAATTTGAACACATTTTTTAAAAAATTATTACTGTTTTTATAAAAAAATATTACTGTTATGATTTAAACAAGTTTCAACATATTTAAACACAAATAAATATCAAACAACATTTAAAATGCAAAAAAAATATTGCGGAGCCTGGGAATCAAACCCAGGACCTCCTGGTGTGTGTGCTGCATGCTTACCAGTCAGGCTAGTGGGCGGGTTCTGATGTGGATAGGGTTAGGATGTAGATAGGGCTAGTGGGCTAGATTAAAACAAAATTCTAATGGCGCACCGAGGGGAGGTGCGCCATTAGAATAGTCGTACTTATGGCGCACCGAGGGGAGGTGCGCCATTAGAACCCCCCCCCCCACTCCACCTACTGCCCTCGCCAGACACTTCGTCCTTCCTATCCCTCCACCGCGCCGCCCCCTCCCTCGTCCCTCCCTCCACCGCGCC
>NC_041392.1:492769157-492785603 GCF_002162155.2 Triticum dicoccoides
TATCCCTCTCCCCTTCCTCCCCCTCGAGCGCCGCCTCCCCCTACGTGCGCCGCCTCCCGACCCACGACGCCAACGCCGCGCCTCCTCATCGCGCACGGGGCGCTCTTCCTCGCGCTCTCCTCACCAACCACGACGCGGGCCACCTGCTCCGTCGTCTCCGGCAGAGGTTACTCCACCTAGCTGCAGCACTCGTGCGCTTGGTGGCTAGGGTTTATCTCCAGCCCCTCCCCTCCCCCATCAACGAGAGGAGCATCCGGTGCCCCCGCCCTCGAGTTCGTCGACGACGCCGTCCTCCAGCCGCTGCCGCCGCAGCCGCCGTCCTCCCACCCAGGTACCTCTCCTCCTTCCTCCTTCCTCCCTCTCCTGTGTTCCTAGGTTCCTAGGTTCAGATTTGTGCACTGTAGATGATGCTCCACTGTGAACTTACTGATGATGACAGATTTGTGAACTTACTGATGATGACAGGAGATTTGTGCACAAACTACAGTGCACAAATCTCCATGATGGATTAGGTAATGTTCCACTGTGTAGTAAGTTCCATAGATTGTATAATGCTAACACCAGTTTTAATATTACTGTAGCAGAGGTGATTGGGGGTTGTTGGGATAATGTCAAAATTAGGAGGAGGTTGGGTGATTTGGCTGAGCAGCAGTTGCAATATCTCTGTGAGGACGTGGTTCAAAGTGAGGAGAGAGATAAGTGCGTGTGGACTTTAACTACATGTGGTGAATTTACCATTAGATCAATGTACCTGATGATCAAAGCTTTGCAAGTTAGATGTCATTTTAGAAAATTATGGTTTATTAAAGTACCTCTTAAGATTACAGTTATCTTGTGGTTGATGTTTAAGAATAGTATATTATTGACTAAGTTATTACTCAAGTCTCTCACTGGTTGGAACATTGGGCTGGTTTGCAGAAGCGTGGGGGGCCTAATCAGATTATCTAATCAGATTTGTGAACTATAGTTTGTGAACTACACAGTGGAACATTACCTAATCAGATTTGTGAACTTACTGATGATGACAGGAGATTTGTGCACTGTAGTTTGTTAATCTGGACAGCTTAGTAGCTAATGCATTCAGTTAACCAAAGTTTAGTTCTTGTGTAGTGTAGTTCCCTCCTCAAATTACTTGCAAGCATATTGTAACTGTTTTCACTCTGTCCTGAAGGTTTTTGACTACACAATCTGTGGTGACCCACACTCTGTTGGTTCACACTCATTGAGTTCGCTCGTGAAGGTATTATATGTTCACATGGTACATTTATGTTTTTCAGCATCTAATTGATGGTTTGATACATGGTACATTTCATGCACAGGTGCTAGAGCTGCATTTAACTTGCTCAAATCATCCCCTTGTTCTTACTGGTTATATATATTCATTGATTGTCCTATGTTTTCTGTTAGGGTATTGTTCAGGAAGCTTGCTTGAGTTTGTGTCCTTTAATTTGTAAATCTGCAGTTCTAGCCACATTTAGGATAAGTTGTTGTATATACTGTCATAAAGTTCAGCAAGAACAGGGCATCAACAGTGCTACTCTAGTATCTAGTTGGGGAGGGACAAATGGACAGGGACAACAAACTATTAGTCTTAGGATTAACACTCCTCATATGAGATGAGAGGATTTTTTTAAAATTGCTTCTTGCAGTTTTGAAAATTCAGTTTATTCGGTTACTAAAAATTCAGTTAATTCAGTTAGGCACACAAATTTCAGAACTTTTGTTTGCTGTAACATATTGATGTGCTTTGTAAAACTGGTTCATGTACTGAACTACTAATGCCTTGTGATGCTCTGAATTACTTGTGATGCCTCTAAATTACTTGTGATCACATTGAAAAAGAGATGCAAAGATGATGATCAAAGATGGGCTGCTGTAGAACTGTTCTTCATCTTTACAGTGCTGTTGTATAGAAATATGCTAAATTTTCTGCTCTGATTGTTGCTCAAAGAAATTTAGCAAAAAAATGGGGTCCTGGGAGACGCCGCTGCTGCTTGAGGCCCTTGAGAGGCCCTTCGTGTCGTGATGATTTTGCAGGTACCCCGAGAGGCCCTTGAGTTTGCCAGAATGTCGATTAACTTCCGTTCCGGCAAATTCGGGTACTCCATATGTCCTATTTTCAGCAAAGGTCATGCTGAAATTTTTCGTGAATTTTAGCATGACTTTACTAAAAATCGGACATATGAGGTACTTGCTACTAATGCATGGGCCGGGGTATCTTAGTACTTAATTAAGTAGGATCAACTGCCCCTTTATTCTTGCTGCATTAAACCATAGGTGGCAATAGAGCCAAGTGATTAGGCCCAACTTAGAAATTCTCCTCAGCATCGATAAACCCTAGATGATAAACCCAACATAGGTGGCAATAGAGCCAACTTATTAGTGCCAAGTGATTAGGCCCAACCTAGGGTGCCTCGGCATCGATAAACCCTAAATGTTGAAAACTTAGCATTTAGGGTGCCTCAGCGTCGACAAACCCTAAATGATGAGACCATGATCTTGTTCCTTGACAATAACCAACTTTTTGACCAAACTTTTTTCCTATTTAGAGCGAAACATGGCCCACAACGATGAGGCCGGTGGTTCGGGCGGCAAGCAATTCTGGGAGCTGTCCTAGGAGATGGAGGAACAACCTCACCGCTATGAGGACACCGCGGAAGACACCGATCCTGATTACACAACCCCTAGTGGCGTCGGGAATGACACCACTGATGGTGCCGCCAAGAATGCCACCACTGATGATGGCGGCGCACACACAGATGGCAGCCAACCGAAGAAGCAAAGGAAGGACCGGCGCCCGTATGCGCTCCGCACCCTCAAGGAGGAATTCACTCAAGTGGACTCTGACGGGAATCCAACAGAGCCCAAACATATAGGCAAGGGGTACTCGGTTCAGCTCGGGAGAATTCTCCGGAGCACCGTCTCGATCAACACCGAGAACCTTAGGCATAAGGACCAAGGGAATTTGCGCAACCTCCTCCTCACGAAGCTGCACGAACGATACAAGTTCCCCGCCGAATTTGAAAACACATGCCTCTCAGGGAATAAAGTGAATAGTGCCACCCTCACGAAGATGAGCACGGCCCTGTCTACTTCGAAAAGCGCGGTGAAGAGAATGATTGATAAAGGTGATAGTTATGAGAAGATCAAGGCGAAATATCCTTTGATGAGCGAAGATGAGTACAAGGAGTTCAAGATCAAGTGCGAGAGCAGTGCAACCTTCGAATCAAGTCAGTGGGGGAAAGAAATGCAGGAGTTGAACTTAGGGGAACACAAACTCGGTCCCGACGGTTACAGAGTGGCGGAGCCTATATGGGACAAGGAGGACGCAGAGCGTGCCGAGCAAGGCCTACCGCCCCGCTTCGAGAAATACAGCGGTGACAAGCAGACCAGGAACTATGCCAGGGCCCGGTACAAGGAGGACCCGATAACAAAGGAGCTTACCACGGATCCGAAGACCAGGGCGCTTGAGCTTCTTCTGGTAAGGAATACACCCCCGCGTAATTAGCTCCATATGGTTGCACTCTAATTAATCCCCAATATTTCTAAATGGTTCACGTTCCTTTCGTAGGACACTGAAAGCAGTAGCGCGGGGTCATCTAAGAGCTCCCCTTTTGAAACCCCTTTAAATAGGGCGTTGACCATAATGAAAAACAAGGATAAGCTCACTAAGCCGACGTCAGCTGGTCGCGTGGCCGGCAAAGGCTTGTCCACAAAATGGGGGTCATACTATACCGCTGGTGTGCGGAAGGAGAAAAAGACCACCTCGGAAAGCCAGACGCGCGAGGTTGAAGAACTCAAGGCACAAGTGGCGCGGATTCCGAAGCTTGTCCAAGAGCAAGTGCAACAACAACTTGGAACGACGCTCAACGCCATGGTGCCTACGTTGATTCATGGGCTGACGACGTGGATTGCGGGCGGCCAATAGGAGCCTCCCCTGGTTCCCAGTTTCACGGCCAGCAACTCGCATAGCGCGCAGGCGGCGCCATTGGTGTCTCCGGCGGAGGCGGTATTCGTGTCTCCGGCGCCGGCACGGGAATTGGAGCTTAATGCACCCGGGTGTACGCCGGCCGGCACCTCGCCAACAAGCGCCCCCTCCGTCAGTTGCACGCCCGCCGTTAGCGGTGCCTCGACATTAGCCGAGCTCGACGGCATCACGGTAACTAAGCCTCTCGTCCGATGACTTCATCTCCTTGCCTTTGACTGGGCATCCCTGACGCCCTATACATGTTTTCGCAGGGCACCGCCGACGTTCCTTGCACTCTTCTGCACTTCGTGGGCGCCGAGTTGGTCGATGTCGCCAAGGGCAGAATCGTTCAATCGGGCAACCCCATGTTCCACGGTAATCCGATGCCACCCACAATGTATAGGGTTGAAGTGGTTCGGGTGCTGCCAGGCTGTGACGAGCTGTTACCTCCGATTCGACCCGCTGGGGCCGACGAAGAAGATGAGATGACCCTCAGGGCCTGCGTAAACTGGCCCCTGCTTTGGCCGAAGAGCCAGATTCGTTTGGGGGCGGGGGACACCACCCTAAAGACAAGACCACCAGTCGTGCCGGCGCCAAGCCATGGCAAGAACGCCGCAACGCTACCAGACCTACCGGACATCCCTATGGCACAGGATCCAGACAGCCCTATGGCACAGGATCCGGATGGCGACGACAACGACGACGGTACATTTACCAACGTTGATAAGTACTTTGCCGAACATGGGTACGCTGACGAGTTCTGCGGGCCTCTTTCTCAAGAACCCAACCAAGACCACTGCGATCTAGCTAGTACGGCGGAGAATTCCAATTGCAACAGGTGTCGTCTGGCGTTCAGTTCTCAGGACACGCCTCCAGCTCCCGCCTTCACCGAGCCTTAGATAGCTGAGGTGCGAAATATTATCAGCCCCAACACGCTCAAGAAGGCGGTCTGTGAGCAGAACTCGGTCCCATTACAGGAGATCAAGAAGAAGGGACGGAAACGAAAGACTAACAAGGGCGCCGGTGCGAGCCAGCCAGCACCGAGTTCGATCCGTGCTCAGGACGGGCCACCTTCACCTAAGGATATCTCGAGGAGGGTGCATGTGGCGGGTAGGGCGATGCTACTGCCAAATATGCTGAATGCTGCAACCGGTGCTATGCGGAGTCTGCACGACAGTGTTCTTTCTTTGGAGAAGCAGCGTCTCAGAGAGAAGGATGTGGCATACCCGGTTTTCGTGGCCAAGGTGCCAGAGGGCAAGGGCTTTGTGGATGGCGACATCAGGGGTACGATCGTCCTGCGGTTTGATGACATCTTTGCTATGTTTAACCTTCATCCGCTGCACTACACCTTCGTTCGGCTGTTTTCGCTGAGTATGGAGATGCGGATCATTAGAGACAAGACCCCGGACATCGTGATAGTCGACCCCTTCTACATGCATGCCAAGCACTTGAGCAGCGCTGGGGACCGCCAAGTTGCGAGTTCACACCTCGAAGGCATCATTCTGGCAAACCCAGATAAGGATAACTTCCTTGTGGCTTACTTTCCCGAGTAAGTCATCCCTTAACCGCCCCGTAACATATGATTTCTTAGATTTCGATCGTTCTTTTTTTTCTAACATTCCATGTTCTGTGCAGTGACACACATTGCACACTCATCCTCTTAAGCCCAAAATATTCCATGGCCACGTATTTCGACCCGAACCATAACTCCAACATAGACTACACAAATGTCAAGAAAGTTCTTGATGATGTTCTCCCTGGCTACACCAAATCTGGAGGCACCTTCACCAGGGCAGTTCGTAAGTACGGCAAGCACATGTTCTCACACAATACAAAGTTCGGCTGCGTCAAGCAGCCGCCTGGCGGTCAGAAGGATGCCTACTACGCCCTCCATCACATGCGGGCGATCGTAAGGGACCATCATCAACTTCTGCTACCAGATAATCTCAAAGATTGGGCCGCGAGCTTGTTGGCAGTCCAGGACGCGGACCTCAGACAAGAATTCTTTCGCATCCAGTCGGAGTTTGCGGACATCATCCATCAAGATGTCCTTCATACCTCGGGGCAGTTCTTCCTCAGATACTTCCAACAGTGAGATAGATGAAACGCTACAAATGCAGGGTGACAACGACCGCGATTTCATGACCATCACGACAGACGGCGGCTTCATCCACGTTCCTGTCCGATGAGTCGAGTCAAAGTAGTGATGTGTAGTTCTGAAACATTGATTGGCTCATGTTGTAATTATACTTTAATGAATTCGTATGTCTCTTTGGTTTGGACAGTCGTTCAACTTAGATGTAATCGATGCTATTTATTAGTAGGACCATGAATCATGCTATTAATGTCTTGCTTTTCTCTTCCGATCCTTTTGTTGCATACTTACATATTGCTTATGTATTGTCTGTTGTTTGGCTTGTGCATAGAGATGCCGTCGTATGTCGTGTACAAGGGTAAGGTTCCCGGAGTCTACGACGACTGGGAGGAGTGTCGGAGACAGGTTCACCGTTTTAGCGGTAACAGTTACAAAGGGTACACCACTAGGGCGGAGGCCGAATGTAGATACGCCCGCTATCTAGCGGGAGAGAGGATGGAGCGTTGGAGGAACCGGATGAAGACCAGTTTGATCGCGATGATGCTCATCGTGATGACCACAGCTCTCTTCTATGTGATGGTAGTTTAGATGATCGATATCGACTTGTAATGTGAAGGCAAACTCGATACTCGCGGTCTTGAGACTTGTAATGTTTTATCTTTGTTCGGTCTTTTGAATTCGGAGACTAATATGATGAATTGTATTCGGAGACTAATCTTCAATTGTATTCGATGAATCTGATGTTGTTGTGTGCTGCTATCTATATTCTGTCCAATAATATATTTTGTAACCTGTGCAAAAATCAGAAAAGCAAAAAAAAATAAAACCTAATATTCATACTAATAGCGCACCACACAAGACACTAATGGCGCACTGTGATCATCACACTAATGGCGCATTAACTGCTGGTGCGCCATTAGAATGCCAAAGCACATGGGTACATATGGCCCCCTGGGAGGCATTCTAATGGCGCACTGCAGGCTATACTAATGGCGCACTACGTGGTGCGCCATTAGAACACCAGATACTAATGGCGCACCAGTGGTGCGCCATTAGAATTTAATTCTAATGGCGAGATGCCAGTGGCGCACCAGTAGTGCGCCATTAGAAGGCAAATTCGGTGCGCCACTAGCATGCCTTTTCCTAGTAGTGCTAAAACTTATCTCACAAGAAAAACATGATCCTAGATTGTTGACTCTAGTAAACCCTTTGAGTGCTGGTCACATGGCAATGTAAACTATAGAGTGTTGAATCACATGACGATGTGAACTATTGGAGCTAAATCACATGGCGATGTGAGCTAGATTATTGACTCTAGAGCAAGTGGGAGACTGAAGGAAATATGCCCTAGAGGCAATAATAAAGTCGTTATTTATATTTCCTTATATCATAATAAATGTTTATTATTCATGCTAGAATTGTATTAACCGCAAACTTGATACATGTGTGAATGATATGTCTCCAATGTACCTATAATTTTTTATTGTCCCATGCTATTATATTATCAACCTTGGATGTTTTATATGCTATTTTATATGATTTTTGGGACTAACCTATTAACCTAGAGCCCAGTGCTAGTTTCTGTTTTTCAATGTTTTTGAGTATCGCAGAAAAGGAAAAACAAATGGAGTCCAATTGAC
Source organism: Triticum dicoccoides (assembly GCF_002162155.2). NCBI lineage: Eukaryota > Viridiplantae > Streptophyta > Magnoliopsida > Poales > Poaceae > Triticum > Triticum dicoccoides. The sequence goes on from NC_041392.1 coordinate 492,776,860, forward strand.
CTGAAATTTCACGGAGATCATTTTTGGACCAGAAGAAGTCCACGGAGTACCAGAGATGGGCCAGAAGAGTCCAAGATGCCACCACGAGGGTGGAGGCGCGCCCTACCCCCTTGGGCGCGCCCCCCTACCTCGTGGCTGCCTCGGGGACCCCCCTAACTTGTTCCTGACTCCAACACCTCTTATATAACCCCAAACTTCCAGAAAGAAACCTAGATCGGGAGTTCCACCGCTGCAAGCCTCTATAGCCACCGAAATCCAATCTAGATCCATTCCGGCACCCTGTCGGAGGGGGGAATCCCTATCCGGTGGCCATCTTCATCATCCCGGCGCTCTCCATGATGAGGAGGGAGTAGTTCTCCCTCGGGGCTGAGGGTATGTACCAGTAGCTATGTGTTTGATCTTTCTCTCTCGTGTTCTTGATTCGGCACGATCTTGATGTATCGCGAGCTTTGCTATTATAGTTGGATCTTATGATGTTTCTCCCCCTCTACTCTCTTGTAATGGATTGAGTTTTCCCTTTGAAGTTATCTTATCAGATTGAGTATTTAAGGATTTGAGAACACTTGATGTATGTCTTGCATGTGCTTCTCTGTGGTGATAATGGGATATTCACGTGACCCACTTGATGTATGTTTTGGTGATCAACTTGCGAGTTCTGTGACCTTGTGAACTTATGCATAGGGGTTGCCACACGTTTTCGTCTTGACTCTCCGGTAGAAACTATGGGGCACTCTTTGAAGTTCTTTGTGTTGGTTGAATAGATGATTCTGAGATTGTGTGATGCATATCGTATAATCATACCCATGGATACTTGAGGTGACATTGGAGTATCTAGGTGACATTAGGGTTTTGGTTGATTTGTGTCTTAAGGTGTTATTCTAGTACGAACTCTAGGATAGATCGAACGGAAAGAATAGCTTCGTGTTATTTTACTACGGACTCTTGAATAGATCGATTAGAAAGAATAACTTTGAGGTGGTTTCGTACCCTACAATAATCTCTTCGTTTGTTCTCCGCTATTAGTGACTTTGGAGTGACTCTTTGTTGCATGTTGAGGGATTGTTATATGATCCAATTATGTTATTATTGTTGAGAGAACTTCCACTAGTGAAAGTATGAACCCTAGGCTTTGTTTCAACGCATTGCAATACCGTTTACGCTCACTTTTACCACTTGCTACCTTACTGTTTTTATATTTTCAGATTACAAAAACCTTTATCTACCATCCATATTGCACTTGTATCACCATCTCTTCGCCGAACTAGTGCACCTATACAAGTTACCATTGTATTGGGTGTGTTGGGGACACAAGAGACTATTTGTTATTTGGTTGCAGGGTTGTTTGAGAGAGACCATCTTCATCCTACATCTTGCACAGATTGATAAACCTTAGGTCATCCACTTGAGGGAAATTTGCTACTGTCCTACAAACCTCTGCACTTGGAGGCCCAACAACGTCTACAAGAAGAAGGTTGTGTAATAGACATCAAGCTCTTTTCTGGTGCCGTTGCTGGGGAGGTTAGTGCTTGAAGGTATATCTTTAGATCGTGCAATCGAATCTTTTAGTTTCTTGTTTTATCACTAGTTTAGTTTATAAAAGAAAACTACAAAAAAATGGATTTGAGGGTGCCTCATATGCTTCATCTTTTTAATATCTTTCATGAAAATAAGGATTCCGATAATTCTGCTCAATTGCTAGAGGAAGAATGCATTAAAATGTTTGGCACTAAATCTTTGAATGATAAGCATGATTGCAATGTTGTTAGTACGAACTCCTTGAATATCCATAGTACTAATGATGATTGGACTAGTCATGATGAAAATATCTCATATAAGCATGTCAATTTTTGTGGAGTGCATAGAGTTCGCAAGTACACACCAAATAGGGAAGATAGATTTTGCAATAGGCATAAGTATTTAGAAACTAAATGGTTGCAAGAGAGGCTAGATGCTTGTGTTGAAGATTTAAAATTTCTTTGCCATCCTTGTGAACTTTGCAAAGAACATGATCATTTAAATATCCAATGCAAATTGTTTCATGATCGAATCGTGTCCAAAAATTGTGATGACTTGATTTCCCTTGCACATCATAATGAACTTAGTTTGCTTTTGGGTTATGAAGAAATGAAACGTATAACTAAGGATATTCCAGAATTTGCCCTTGATAAAGTTCTTGATTTTGATCTAGAGGAAATTTATATGTATTTTGCGGTGAATTGCATCGAAAATCCTTATATTGCCAATTACATAAAGTCAAGAAAATAATTAGAAGATGAATAGAATACTGATGAAAGGGAAGAGATTCCCCAATATCCTCCTATTTTTTCTTATGATGAATCAGGTAACGAGGAAGAGCCTTCTATCCAACCAATCTCATTAATAAGGAGCTCCAAAAAGAGTTTTAAACCCACACATGATGCGAAGAAGCAAAAGAAAATACATAGAAGCAAAGGTAAAAAGGTATCCCTCCCAAATGATGCTGCTCCTATCACTCATTGTGATGATGATAATGGCTATACTATTGGTGCTATCCATACTTGTGACGCCCCGAGACCGATGTGCCAGGTGTCTTCCAGTTATTCGCTATTGTTGCCTTGTCTTTTCTTGCGTGTTGCATCTTGCCATGTCATCATCCGCATTGCATCTGCATGTTCTCAAAACTTGCATTCGTCCGGGTCTCCTAGTTCTTTCCATTGTCTGTTCTGAGCCCAAACACACTTGCACGCGCCCGCGGCATGTCCAAAACATTATTTTATAAGTGGCCAGAAAATGTTCTCGGAATGGGTTGAAAGTTGGCATGCGGTGTTGTTATGTTGTTAGTAGGCCGTCTGCCAAGTTTCATCGCATTCGGAGTCCGTTTGATGCCCCCAACGGGTATATATAGCGACATTATAGTCGGTTAAATCGTCGGACGATTTCGGTCTCCGAAAATTGTCGCCGGGTTTTCCCTCTCTTTCCTCCCTAGACCGTCTACACAGTCCACTACCTACCGCCAGGCCCAACCTAACCTCTCTCGTCAGCCCGAGGCTCTCCTTGCGCGCGCGTCCGAAAGCTGTCCCGGACCCGACCCGGGCAGTCGTAACCGTTGGATTTGGATCATCCCCTAACATCCCTAAAACATCTATGTTTTCTTATTTGGACTCCCTAGCCTATTTATTCCCGATCGTTCGGTTTAAATCGGATGGTCCAAACCCTCCCCTTTATCTATATATAGATCAACCTCATACCTCATACCTAATCTAGCCTAATCCTAAAACCTAGGAGGTTTGTCCCTCCCCGCCGCCACTCTCCCCATCGGGATCCAAAACCAGCCAACTAGCGCATCCTCCAGGTCTCCTTCTTCATCGGGATCATTTCCGATCCAACCCACCTATCACCAACCAGATCTCACTCGATCCCTTTACCCTGCCGCGCCGGAGCGCTCTGCCTCGCGCGCACGATCCAAGGAGAGGAGATCCTCCTCGCTCTCTCGAAGCCCATGTCTCCTCTCAATCCAAAGAAGAGGAGCTTCTTCTGGAGCCCTCCCGTACGCTTCCTCTGCTCGGCCCCGCCGTTGTCCCGTGCGTCACTTGATAGCTCGCCGGAGACGAGCACCACCACCAGGCCGTTGCCCTCTCCCTGCTTCCCGTGCTCCCTCCTTTCTCTTCTCTCCCGTCCTCACTCCTCACTGTCAACTCCCTCTCAACTCTCTCCACAGGGACCCGCCATGGAGGACCCCGTCGCCCCGCCAAGTACCTCGCCGGAGCACCGCGACGACCCTCGCGCCTTGTCGCCATGGATCCGCCCGCTCCAAGACCTCGCCTCCGCCCAGAACCCACCTGGCGCCGCCGCCTTCGCTTGCCTCGCCATCGCTAAGTCCCTATCGCCACCCCTCCTTCCCCTGCTTCAAGCGGGATAGGACGACGCGCCCCCGCTCCTCGTTTGGACACTCAAGCGACCTACAAGCCAGCCACGCGCCACCGCCCGAGGACCCCGCCGCCATGGCCTCGAACTCTGCCGCCTCGCGTCGCCCTGTGCCGTCAAGCGTCGCCCCTATCTGGATCCGTCAGGCCCCGCCATCCCCGGCCTCCCCGCGGTCCACCTCGCCTCGCCGTCCCCGTCGTCAACTCCGCCGCTGCATCCTCTGCTTCCCCTGCTCGTGGCGACCTCGTGTACCTGCATCGATGGGCTCAACACTCCCGAGTGCGTTGACCGCGCCCTTGCCCAGCCGCCTCTGTGATGCCACTCCATGCGTGGGCCAGCTAGCCATGCCAGGCCCAGCTCGCGCCGGCCCAATGGCCACACTGGGTGAGGCCACAACCAAGCGCCCCTCCTCTTGTTTTTTTCCTCTGTTGGGCTTCCTGTCCAGTTTCGGCCCAGAGTCTATTTTTTAGGCTCTGCAATTTAGTATTTATTCCAGAGAATGCAGTTTTACAGAAAAGACCCTAGCCTTCATGCATATAATTACTCATGAATCGTGCATCGGAACTAAACAAACTTTATATGAAACATGCTTAGGATTTTGTGTAGATTAATAATATCCAACTTTCATCCATGTTTAAAATGTTTAAATTGTTGTTTGCATTAATTTGCTTAAATGCCATGCCAAAATGATTTATTTCATAACTAATTAACCGTAGCTCCATTTTAAATAAACTTTATGTGTAAATGGGGTGGAAAATGCATAGATTAACATAGTGGCAGTACTTTGCATGTTTAACAACTCTAAAATTGTGTATAGGGCAAAAAATACCAAAACCATAAATTGCTTATGGGGATTTTCCGGAATTGTTGTTTGATGTTTCCGGCCCCATTTAAATTGCTTAGATAGTGTAGTTTACTTGTGCTTCACCTCTTGCCATGTTAAGAACATTTAAACTTGTTGGGTGCTTAAACAAGAGCGAACTAAATAATTGATGTGGTGTTTCGTCAATATGCAACTCGTTGCATATTGAGCCCCACTTAACTTGTAGTATTGTTTGTGCACTTTGCCATGCCATGAATCATTAAAATGGAAATGCATCATACTTGATTGTGCATCATGCCATGTTTATGCTTGTGTGTTTACCATGTTGTTTGCTCCTTGTCCGGTGTTACTTCTTCTCGGTAATTCCGGTAACGTTGCGTTTGTGAGGACCCGTTCGACTACGTCCATTTGTCTTCTTCTTGGACTCGTTCTTATTCCTTGCGGGATCTCAGGCAAGATGACCATACCCTCGAAATCACTTCTATCTTTGCTTGCTAGTTGTTCGTTCTATCACTATGTCACGCTACCTACCACTTGTTATATCATGCCTCCCATATTGCCATGTCAAGCCTCTAACCCACTTTTCCTAGCAAACCGTTGTTTGGCTAAGTTACCACTTTTGCTCAGCCCTTCTTATAACGTTGCTAGTTGCAGGTGAAGCTGAAGTTTGTTCCATGTTGGAACATGGTTATGTTGGGATATCACAATACCGCTTATTTTAATTAATGCATCTATATACTTGGTAAAGGGTGGAAGGCTCGGCCTTATGCCTGGTGTTTTGTTCCACTCTTGCCACCCTAGTTTCCGTCATACTGGTGTTATGTTCCTTGATTTTGCGTTCCTTACGCGGTTGGGTGTTATGGAAACCCCTTGACAGTTCGCTTTGAATAAAACCCCTCCAGCAAGGCCCAACCTTGGTTTTACATTTGCCGAACAACCGAAGCCGTTTTCCCTTGGGTTTCTAGAGCCCGAGGGTGATCTTTATTTTAACCACCCCGGGCCAGTGCTCCTCTGAGTGTTGGTCCAAAACAGAGCCACTTGCAGTGCCACCTCGGGGAAACTTGAGGGCTGGTTTTAGTTGTACGTAGTGTTCATCTGGTGTGCCCTGAGAACGAGATATGTGCAGCTCCTATCGGGATTTGTCGGCACATCCGGGTGGTCTTGCTGGTCTTGTTTTACCATTGTCGAAATGTCTTGTAACCGGGATTTCAAGACTGATCGGGTCTTCCCGGGAGAAGGAATATCCTTCGTTGACCATGAGAGCTTGTGATGGGCTAAGTAGGGACACCCCTGCAGGGTATAAACTTTCGAGAGCCGTGCCCGCGGTTATGTGGAAGATGGGAATTTCTTAATGTCCGGTTGTAGATAACTTGAAACTTGACTTAATTAAAATGCATCAACCGTGTGCGTAGCCGTGATGGTCTCTTTTTGGCGGAGTCCGGGAAGTGAACATGGTCTTGTGTTATGTATGAACATAAGTAGTTTCAGGATCACTTCTTGATCACTTCTAGCTTCTCGATCGTTGCGTTGCTTCTCTTCTCCCTCTTATTTGTGTATGTTAGCCACCATATATGCTTAGTGCTTGCTGCAGCTCCACCTCATTACCCTATCCAACCCATAAGCTTAAATAGTCTTGATCTCACGGGTGTGAGATTGCTGAGTCCTCGTGACTCACATATACTTCCAAACAGTTGCAGGTGCCGATGATACCAGTGCAGGTGACGCAACCGAGCTCAAGTGGGAGCTCGATGAAGATCGTGATCATTGTTATGTGTCTTTTCCGGTTGATCAGTAGTGGTGCCCAGTTGGGACGATCGGGGATCTAGCATTTGGGGTTGTCTTCCTTTATTTTGGTTCCGCAGTCGGACCTTAATTGTATTCTGGTTTATGTTTATTTAACTTGTTATTTGTCTGAAGTGGTGATTGTAAGCCAACTCTTTATCCCATTCCTATTCAGTACATGGGATTGTGTGAAGATTACCCCACTTGCGACTAAACCACCATGCGGTTATGCCTCTAAGTCGTGCCTCGACACATGGGAGATATAGCCGCATCGTGGGTGTTACAAGTTGGTAATCAGAGCCATCTCCGACTTAGGAGCCCCCTGCTTGATCGAATCGCTAACGTTGTTGAGTCTAGAACAAAATGTTTTGAGTCTTAGGATTATATATATCGGAGAGGAGGATTCTTTTTACTCCTCAGTCCCTTCGTCGCTCTGGTGAGGCCTCCTGACATAGAAGTTTGACTCTCCTCTCCTCAAATTTCATGAAAGAAACTTAGGATCACGCGAGTATCTTGGAATCATTCCGATATTCTTGTGACGAGAACATTGTTCTTGGTGCCTTGCTACCTCTTAAGCACTGTGTTGGTTTTCCCCGAAGAGGAAGGGATGATGCAGCAAAGTATCGTAAGTATTTCCCTTAGTTTTTGAGAACCAAGGTATCAATCCAGTAGGAGGCTACGCGCGAGTCCCTTGTACCTGCACAGAACAAATAAATCCTCGCAACCAACGCGGTAAGGGGTTGTCAATCCCTACATGGCCACTTACGAGAGTGAGATCTGATAGATGATAAGATAATTTTTTTGGTATTTTTATGATAAAGATGCAAAGTAAAATAAAAGTAAAGTAAAAAGCAAAGGAAATAACTAAGTATTGGAAGATTAATATGATGAAGATAGACCCTGGGGCCATAGGTTTCACTAGTGGCTTCTCTCAAGAGCATAAGTATTCTATGGTGGGTGAATGAATTACTGTTGAGCAATTGACATAATTGAGCATAGTTATGAGAATATCTAGGTATGATCATGTATATAGGCATCACGTCCGAGACAAGTAGACCAACTCCTGCCTGCATCTACTACTATTACTCCACTCGTCGACCGCTATCCAACATGCATCTAGAGTATTAAGTTAATGAAAACAGAGTAATGCCTTAAGCAAGATGACATGATGTAGAGGGATAAACTCATGCAATATGATAAAAACCCCATATTGTTATCCTCGATGGCAACAATACAATACGTGCCTTGCTGCCCCTACTGTCACTTGGAAAGGACACCGCAAGCTTGAACGCAAAGCTAAGCACTTCTCCCATTGCAAGAAAGATCAATCTAGTAGGCAAAACCAAACTGATAATTCGAAGAGACTTGCAAAGATAACCAATCATACACAAAAGAATTTAGAGAAGATTCAAATATTATTCATAGATAGACTAGATCATAAACCCACAATTCATTGGTCTCAACAAACACACCGCAAAAAGAAGATTACATCGAATAGATATCCACAAGAGAGGGGGAGAACATTGTATTGAGATCCAAAAAGAGAGAAGAAGCCATCTAGCTAATAACTATGGCCCCTTGGTCTGAGGTAAACTACTCACACTTCATTGGAGGGGCTATGGTGATGATGTAGAAGCCCTCCGTGATCAATGCCCCCTCCGGCGGAGCTCCGGAACAGGCCCCAAGATGGGATCTCGTCGATACAGAAAGTTGCGGCGGTCACTAAAAAAAAGACACATCTGTGACATTTTGGGCCGAACGAAATTTTTTTCTGTCATACATATGACACTTCTATGATGATAATTGTGACAAAACCCGGTATCATCATAGATGTGGTGGGCTCCTACTTCTATGACAAAAAATCATGACAGAAAATGGGCTTTTCGTCCTGGGTGGGCCGGAGACGCAGCTGCATGACATTCTTTGGGCCATCCATGACGGAAAAAACCATGGTAGAAGCGAGGGGAGGAAAATTTCGGGGAGTTCCTGGTTACGGTGGGAGGTCGGGGGCCGAGCGATGCGTGTTTCTCTCGTATACTTACGCGCGTGTGTGCGAGGCGTTGGCTCTAACTGAACCCGAGCGAGGCGTTGGGCTCTAACTGAACCCGAGTGATTGCACTGCAGGCTACGTGTTACTGATCCCGAGCGATCGATCGATGGCTGTTAACTGAACCCGATCGAGAAATTCCTTCGCTACTGCTGCTAACTGAAGCCGATCGATTGGATGAACAGTGAG
>NC_041392.1:492785793-492794981 GCF_002162155.2 Triticum dicoccoides
GGATGAACAGGACCCCGTGGTGTGGAGGGCTGGATGAACAGTAGACGGTGGAGGGCTGCCCGTGGAGGGGTGGTTGAACAGGAACCCGTGGTGTGGAGGGCTGGATGAACAGTAGATGGTTGAGGGGTGCCCGTGGAGGGGTGGTTGAACAGTAGCCGGTGTAGTAGTGCGCGGTGGAGGCTGGATGAACATGAGCCCGTGGAAGCTGGAGGAGGTCGACGGTAGCCCGTGGAGGCTGGAGGAGGTCGACGGTGGAGATGAACAGTATCCCGTGGAGCCCCGTTTTGCGGTACGCCACACCCCTCCCGATGAACAGGACCCCTGTTTCGACCGTAGGAGGTCCGTTTCGTCCGTTTTGCGGTACGCCACACCCCTCCCGATCAACAGGACCCTCGTTTCGACTGTAGGAGGTCCGTTTCATCCGTTTTGCAGTACGCCACACCCCTCCCGATCAACAAGAACCCTGTTTCGACCATAGGAGGTATGTTTCCTCCATTTTGCGGTACGCCACATCCCTCCCGATCAACAGGACCCCGTTCCGAACGTAGGAGGTCCGTTTCCTCTGTTTTGCGGTACGCCAGGCCTCGTTTCCATCGCCTGTTCCGTCCAAGCCCTCCTGATGAACACGACCACGCATTCTGTTCCGACCCAGCCGGTTGGCTCCCGCGCGTTCCGTTGCCTCCCGATGAATACGACGCATTCCGTTGCCTCCCCATGAACACGACGCATTCCATTGCCTCCCCATGAACATGACGCATTCCGTTGCCTCACCATGAACACGACGATGATACTATTTCTCCGTTCTGACCCAGCCATGTACACGAGCCCTGGCCGTACGTATGCGCGAGTAGGCGTCCGAGACCCCGCCCGTATGTACACATACATGGCCGTATTTTCTTTCTTGCACCCTGGCCGTTGTACGTATGTGTACATGCTACGTGCGCGCCTCTACTACGACATGTGCACACCTCTACTACGACACGTGCGCGCCTCTACATCGACCAGTATGTACGTACACGTTCGCGACCAGAATGACAACGCTACGTACGCTTCGACCAGGTGGGTCCCGACTGTCAGGCACTTCCTTGCGTGCGAAGATGTAGCCGGTGGGTCCCAGCAGTCAGGGGGGCGAATAGTTTTTTTTGCCAGGACGCACTTCCTTGCGTGCGAAGGTGTAGATGGTGGTTCCCAGCAGTCAGGGGGGCAAATCGTTTTTTTGCCTGGACGCACTTTGTTGCGTGCGAAGATGAAGCTGGTGGGTCCCAGCAGTCAGGGGGAAATGTTTTTTCTGCAAAATACAGTGGCCCTTCCGGTGGGTACCAACTGTCAGGTGGAGGAATCATTATTTTCCATGTAATAAGGAGGCACTTCCTTGCTGCGGCCGTGGACCCAGCTGTCAGCCTCTCCACGTACAGTCCACATCCGATGGAAGTCGTTCCTTGATCACGTTGACCAGGCCGCACCGAGAGCACCACGGCGGTGGACAATGGCGAGGCCTAGGAAGGGGACGACGCGGAGCCGGGGAAGACGCGGTAGTGGAAGCCCGCGCGGAGAGGAGTACGAGGGTTCATTGGTTCGGCTGCGGTGTGAGGCCGCCGTCATCGCAGGGCCTGGCCAGCGGTGGGAATAGTAGGGGCCGGTGAGGCCTCCGCAGCAACACAGCCGGCCACGGGAGGCAGGAGCATGCGGCACGACTGGCGCTGCTTTGGGCGGCTGGAGCAAGAAGACCAGAGGTTGAAGAAGCACTACGGCCGTTGGATGGACATCGTACGGTCACTGGAGCTAGAATCGTTCATATTGACTAAGTTGACAAAGCCCTCCATCCCCGTTAACTTAGTTGGCCCACAAGTCATCCTCCCACTATTGTGGGTCCCAGCTAGCAGGGGGTATTCATTTTTTTGTGCGTAATAAGGAGGCACTTCCTTGCGTGCGAAGATATAGCTGGTGGGTCTGACATGTCAGCGGGGGGACCGTTTTTTTCGCGAAATACAGAGGCCCTTTCAGTGGGTCCCAACTGTCAGGTGGAGGAATCATTATTTTGCGCGTACAGTCCACGGCCGATGGATGTCGTTCATTAACCACGTTGACCAGGCAGCGCTGAGAGCACCATGGCGGTGGACGATGGCGAGGCCTAGGAAGGGAACGACACGGATCCGGGGAAGACTCGGTAATGGTTGCCCACGCGGTGGGGAGTACGAGGGTTTACTGGTCCGGCTGCCATTGCCGCAAAATAATAGGAGGTCTGGGTGAGTAGAGGAATGGCCTGGCCAGCAATGAAGTAGGGTGGGGCGGTGCGGCCTGTGCGGCAGCACAGCCGGCCACGGGAGGCGGGAGCAGGCAGTCCCACCGGAGCTGATTTGGGCGGCTGGAGCAAGAAGATCAGATATTGAAGAAGTAGCACGGCCATTGGATTAACATCCAACGGTCACTGCTGCTAGAATCGTTTGTGGACTAAGTTGACAAAGCCAAAGTACACGTCAACCTAGTAGACCCACAAGTTAGCCTCCAAATCTGTCCCAAACAGCATACAGCCCGAAATTTCTAGCCAGATTCAATTTAATTTTAAATCTAAATATACCTTAATTTAAATTCAATGAAATTTTAACCGCACAAAAACAATGAAATTTAAAATATCAAAATCCGAAAGAAACAACATTTTGGAACTAATTGCATGTTTGCTGTATTTTTTCATTTTACAGCCCATTTATTATTACTTATAGCCCATTTCTTATTACTTATAGCCCATTTTCTAGGAAAAATGCATCCCTCCTTGGCTTGAAAGATTTCCGGCCCAGCAGGGCGTAGAAAAGCAAGTAGGCCTACGTTGGTTATTCTGCAAAAAACAACATAGCTGGCTAGCCATTTTCAGAAAGCAAAAAAACAAACTGGGCTGGTCATGTGCTAAACATATGAAATAAAAGCCTGGGCTAGACAGGCCACGGGTCCTGCACAACCCAGTTGATACCCTTCTCCGTCCCGAAAAAACAAAATTACTGCGCGCTGCTGGGTCCCTACTGTCATCCTCACCATGTACAGTCATCTCCTTATTCCTCTCGGTTGTTGACCATGTTGACAACACCGGAGGGCAGCGCCGCGGCGAGCGAACCAAGGCGGAGGACGATGGTGAGGCCTCAGACGGGAATGAACAAGAGCCGGGGAAGATCACAGCCAGCCGTGGGAGGCGGGAGCAGGCGGTCACGCCGGTGTTGGTTTGGCTTTGGCAGCTCGAGGAAGAAGAGAGTGAAGAAACATGACAGACGTTGAATGTCAATCCAACGGTCAAGGTTGGCACAATCGTTTGTTGACTAAGAGGACACCAAGTAGCATACTTTTGTATATATAGGAAGAAAACTGCAAGGAAAATGCGCTCATCTGCCATCCTCGTCACGTGGAACGTTTGCCACATAAGTGACTAGCACCCTTGGTTTTCAACCGAGAGGTCTTGGGTTTGAGTCCTAGGAACTCTCAATTTTGTCCTCCTTCCTTCCTCGCAAAAAAAGGGAAAGAAAATAGAAGACTTGGGAAGGCATACAGAACAAGCTAGTGTACCAGTAAAGAGACATTTCTGAGTTTTAGAAAAAATAAAGACATGCTCCTGTAGCTGGTTCGAATCCAAACCTAGACTATGACTATATATGGTGCTATGCTACTCCGCAAGTAATGAAACTGACATATCCAACGTTCGCTTCTCCTCTTCTCTACTTACTCTGCCTAGCATCAGAAGCTCTGGCCGCAACAACCATGTCCACTAGCTGCTCGTCCACCTGCTCTTTAGCAGGCAACAACCAGATATGCGCCAAGTCGCCACCCGTACCATCGCCTGTGGGTCTCATCACACCCCCGCCGACACATGCACCGCAGCCAATTGCTCATCGCAACCCGCTACCATTGGTGTGGTGCCACTGCTGCAAATCACGCAGAGTCATCCGTCGCGTCTGAACCACAATCCTCAAGCATGGTCGAGTCTTCTACAAATGCCCGAATCATGGGGTAATAATATGTTTAAGTGTTGTTCTGCTACTTTTTTTAATAGTTTGGTTGATGATATTCCAATTTTATTCATGCAGAAAAGGGAAGATTCGTGTGATTTGTATTTCTGGGAAGTTGCTAATGTGGGGGAATGAAACTACGCTGGTTATTTGGTTAGCCGAGGAATCCCAATACCAGCAGGTTGGGGTGTTGGACAAGTAACTGAAGGAACGACAGAAGAGGAAGGTGCAGAGCAGAAGGTTAAAGATGCAGTTCCTCTGATCATGGCCAAGCAACAGCCGCTGAACGGCCTTGACAACAATGAAGAGATGAAAGAGCTTGTGAAGATAATGGGAAAAATCGACGTGCTCTATAGGATGATTGTCTCTTTATTTGCAGTGTATGTAGCACTCGTGATGTATTCAGTGGCTACGACATGAGCACTTTGCTGAAACTAGTAATGAATGAAACCTGTGTAGCAGGATGGGCGTAGTGTTGTGAACATCTAATGATTTCTGTTAACGGAAATCAGGGGATATCCCCTTTTGCTCATATAAATAAATAAATAGCAGAGGTCCTGTCGGGTCAGCTTTGTTCTCATTCGAAGACATCGAGCAAATTGCAGTCCAACAAAAAACTATGTCATCAAATTCAAGTTTCACAGCCAAATATGAGTACAACTAAACAACAATGTCATCATGTTTTAGTTGTCATACAGTCACCAAACACAAATCAGCATACATAACAAGTGATGTTCTCACAGCAAAATACTAAACAACATGTTCATCAGGTTTCAGTTGTAATAGCAAACACAATTTCACATAGTAGATAAAAAACGTCTTCTGATAGGCAAATATGACAAAAGCAATGTAATCATCATCCGCAACAGCAGCGTCAACATCTTCGCCATGTGTATCAGTCTGAATCGTAATTCCCCATGGTGTCATCTTCTTCTTCGTCCTCAACGTCCTCGAACGTTGGCTTCTTCTTGATCAACTCTTGTATGTCCGTAGCACGATAGGAAATCTTTTCGCCGGCGTCATTGACATGATGGTTCTCAAAGATATTAGGAACATCTATGTTATCTTGTACATCAGGAGCAGTGTAAGCATCATCTTGTTGTGCAACTTCATTAAATGAATTCCTCTACTCAAACCTTTGCAATACTCTCCAGTCATCGCTATGTGCAAATGTGTCTTCCAAGAAAAATATCTGTGTTGCTTGATTTGCCAAAATAAAAGGCTCGTTGGTCTGGTACGCCGCCTTTACATTGATGGATTTGAAATAATCATCACCTCTGGGTTTTGCGATCCTGGAAAACAGGTTATACCAACGACATCACAACAGAACCACACACCGATGATCCTCGAAACTGGAGATATACTACAACTAAACAATGTTTGTTATGTTAGCATACATTTTAGTTATCTCTTTGTCATACGTATCCGTGCTCATGATGGCACTATTTTGTGTCTTCCTGCCTTCATCTCGTGCAAGGGTGTTGTAGCGCACATCTCCAACAACGCAAGATTCATAATGTCTTACCCAAGTATTAGGACCCATTGCTCGTGAGTAAAGGGCATCATCAACTGCCTACCCATCCTCCCGCATCTTCTTAACCTATGGTTAGAAAATAGACAAGCTGGTCATCTTATGTACTCAGTATATTAAAAAAACTGATAGTGCACTTCAAAAGCTTACATGGTTCTTGAACCATTTCGCAAATCCTGCCATAACCAGTTTGTCAATGTTTCTTGGATTTTGCGGCACTAATTCCTCTTTGTAGATGCTGCACAACATAGTGATCGCGTCAAACATCTAAATATATAAGAATGTGCTACAAGTTTAGTAGATTACGGTGTATAAGCTGCAGTACTGCACTTACTTGATATAAGGTAGTATCTCAGGGCAGTTATTCAACACATACCAAACCATTTTGTCCAAATCTTTAAGTTTGTCCTCTTGTCGACTCTTCCCTGTAACTCGAATGGAATAATCAAAAACATTGAGCCCAGGATTGTCTTCACCCACCTCTTTGCTAAGCTGATCAGCTGTTTCAATGTATTTTGAGCAGAATATCAACGCTTCTGTAGCAATGTAGGCCTCTGCAACGGAACCCTCAGGTCTAGCTTTGTTCCTAACATAGCCCTTGAAAGTGCCTAGCCGCCTTTCAATAGGGTACATCCAGCCATAATGTACTGGACCTCTAAGTAGTGCCTCGTCAGGTAGATGAACAGCCAAATGCACCATCACATCAAAGAAGGTTGGAGGATATATCTTCTCAAGGTCGCATAGGATAGTTGGTATCTTGTCTCTAAGACGCTCCAAAGCATCTATCCTGATATTCCTACTGCAGAGTTCCCTGAAGAATTGTCCCAACTCTGCAACTGCTCTATATAAGTCAGGGCGGCCCAATCCTCTAAGGATAACAGGTAAAACCCTTTGAAGTAGGACATGGCAGTCATGAGTTTTCAACCCTTGTACCTTGTTTCCATCTGCACTGACTCTCCTTTCAGGGTTGGAAGCAAATCCATGTGGGAATCTCACACGTGACAGGACCTTGCAGAATTCTTTTTCTTTTTACCTTGTCCAAGACGTACACAACTGGTGCCATATCCCGTGGTTTACCTTCATCTTGCACCTGCAAATCCTTTCTGATACCCAGGTGTGTCAAATCAATCCTAGATTTTAAGGTATCTTTCGTCTTGCCTTCAATATTAAGAAGTGTGCCGATAATGCTGTCACATATATTTTTCTCGATGTGCATCACATCAAGATTATGCCGCAGATCCAAATCTTTCCAATACTCCAAGTCCCACAAAGTGGACCTGCTGGTAAACAATAATCTCTCTTCTACCCTGCCATGCTTCCTTTTCCCGCTACCATTACCAGGATGGTTTCCTGGTGTAATATGCATGACCTTCTCTAATTCCACTTGCAACTCATCGGCGGTGAGCCTCTTTGGCGCATCACGGTTTTCATGCTTTGCATTGAACACATGTCTTTGGTATTTTCTAGGATGCGGCTTGTCCTTGGCAAGGAAACGGCGGTGTCCGATGTAACAGATCTTGCTAAGTATTGCGTATGACAGCGGATTCCTGTCACAGCGAACACATGCATTGTAACCATGTGTCGTTTGCCCTGACATAGTGCCCAAAGCCGGATAATCATGGATGCACCAAATTATAACAACACGCAGAAAGAAATCAGCTGGTGGGCTGCTATATAGGTCTCGAGTGAGAACACCCTTCCATAGCTGTTGAAGTTCTCCACAAGAGGCTCCATGAACAAATCAAAATCATTTCTAGGACTTTTTGGACCTGGGATGAGCAAGGCCATCATGTAGTTTGATTCTTTGGTGCAGACATTTGGAGGCATGTTGTAAGGGATAACAAGCACTGGCCACATGCTATATGTGGCGCTCTGGTGGCCAAATGGGTTAAATCCATTTGAAGCTAAGCCAAGTCTAATGTTTCTCGGGTCAGCATCAAACTCTTTGTGTTTATCATTGAAGCTTTTCCACTCACTACCATGAGATGGATGGCTCATTACATTCTGATCTTTGTACTCCTGGTTCCTAGAATGCCACAGTACATCCTCTCTTGTTTCAGCATCGTGAAACAACCTCTACAATCTTGGTGTAATTGGAAAATGTCTCAGAACATTATGAGGAATCCTCTTCACAGCATCGCCATCTTTCCATCTTGATGATTTGCATTTCGGGCATTCACTTAAGTTGGCATAATCCTTCCGGAACAGAACACAATTATTCTTAGAAACATGGATCATATCATATCCAATTCCAACTGCATGAAGGAAATTATTCATTTTACTGTAGGTGTGTGGCAGCTCAGACGCATCTGGGAAAGATTTGCGGAAAGCAGCCAACATCGCATCGAACGATTTGTTGGTAATCTGCTCAGATGTCTTCACCTGAAGAAAGGTGACCATAGCTGAGAATACTGACAGCTTATTTCCTGGGGTGACAGCAACGTTGCATTGTTCCAACATGCGGGCCCACCGTTTTTCTTCTGCAGGTGAAAGTTCATGGAATGCACGAGCATTTCGTAGCATTGTTTCAATGTTGGTCAAACTCACTGGCTCCACCACCACCTCCTCCTCCTCCTCCTCTCCCACCTGAGCATCATGCAGATCAAGATGGTGATCTGCTGCTTCCACGTAGTCAATAACATTGACGTTCACAACTTTACCATGATGAACCCACCTAGTATATGTGATAGACATCCCATACAAGTGTAGATGGTTTTGCACAGTTGACTAGGGTCTTGTAACTGAATTCATACAACTGCTACATGGGCAAATCACATCTGATTTCGGACCACCGTACTTAGCTCTGATAAAGTTCATGAAGTTTTCAACCCCCTCGACATATGCAGCGGAGAATCTTTGAGAAGAAGTTATCCAAGTCATGTCCATCTATTAGACATACAAATTAGTTCTTCTATTAGATATTATAGGAAAAACATATATGCTTTTTTATGAAGTCCAGAAAAAAATACCTAGGTCGATGTCTAAAGCTATGGCAAGATATTTGGACGAGCAGATCTAAGTAACAGAATATATGTAAAGCTAATTCAGCAAACAGATTTGAGTGCCAAATTATGGCAGGCTGTTTCAGCAGTCAATGAGGCCGAGCACACAGCCATCGAACTATCGAAGGCCATCGCAGCAGCAAAGATCGGGTATAAAACAGTGTAGAGCTATTTCACCTAACAGATTGGCTACTAGACCATGGCAATCTATGTCACAATAAATATATGGCAGGATATTTTAGCAACTAATTGGCCTTGGCATGCCATCTCAGCTAAGTAGATTGAGTGCAGAACAGGGCAAGGAAGCTTCTTAAGCAGAGCATATTGACAGCAAACTACTTCGGCAAACAGTGAGATTAACAGCGTCTATCAGCTAACATTCAGTGCTACACCGACATGAACGGGGCCTTAGTCTAGAATGCGCGTACCATGGGAGAAGCTGACTGTCGTGCGTCTCCACATGAACGTCGCCAGCAGTGGCGGCACTGACCGCCGTGCGCCTCCACAAGAACGTAGCCAGAGGTGGTGGGGCGGCTAGAAGACGACAGTCTACGAGAGCGTACTGTGGGAGCGAGAGGATCGCCGAACCCCGGCACCGACGTGTCGGCGTGGTGGGGAGGGCGTCTTTGGCGGAGTGAATGGAGTGGAGGGGGACAGGGGGGAGGG
>NC_041392.1:492795425-492834415 GCF_002162155.2 Triticum dicoccoides
GTTTGGCGCATGGTCGGTTTCTCCAAGTGCAGTCCCACGTGTCAGTGAAGAGGAAAGCCGAAGCGTGTTCTGTTTGCGTGAGCCGTGTGCAGGACCGAACATGTGTGGGGTGCAATGCGACCGCGACAGGAGTGTTGTGAGTGTACCGCCTTTTTGCCTTTTAAACTAGGTGCTTCCCCCCCTCAAAAAAAATTTGTTGCTTTGCGCGAGCCATAAATACTACTACTAGTAATCCGGTAATCCCGACTAAAACGGCGCGGCCGGGTCTTTTCCCGCGCGATATGCTTGGAGGTTGGCTTAGTTGGGTTTTTTAGGACGAGTAATGCTACACCTATGTGATCCCTGTTATGTAATTAATGTAATGTGAAACGTGTGAGCTGTTGATTGTAGATTGGGGGGAGGGAGGGGCCCACCACCATGAAAATCAGGGGAGGAGAGAGAGAAGCAATTTACGTTAACCCTTTCGTAGCTTCCCGTAGATGTAGAAAGATGTGAAATGCGTGAATGTGTAGTGGACGTACTATTGGAGTGCCTAAGATAATTTGTGTATGTATAGACCCTATGTGTTTATTTTACTTCGCATGTTAGATTTGTCTCAGTTCAATAAAAAGCAGAGTTGGTGATGATGGTGTGCCTGTCATGCTGCAATATGGGCCGTCCGATCTATATCTAACGGATAGGAAGGAAACTATGCCAATTTACCCGCACTCCTCTCCACATTTGCAGATAAGGCTTTTCCTCGTTTATCCTTTTCTCCCACAAGATCTTGATCTTCCGTGCAACGCACGGGCATCTTGCTAGTAATCCTACAATATGTATATTATTGTGAAAGTTCATATACACCGGCCGAGATTAATGCAAACATGGCAGATTTTCATTACATTTTGAACTTTTATAGGACAGAAAAATAAAAGAAACCCGACCCTAAACCTATTCTACGGCGGCGACCGACGTCCTCCATCTGCGATCTCTATGTACGGGGGCGGGGTTGAAGACCCGTGAAGTGAAGGTGTGGTCTCCGGCGAGGAAGAGTAGAACACGGGATACAGACCGGCCAGTTGGCACACCAGGCCCTACTCATCCTCGGAGGAGTTCCCGACCTTGGCGGTGTCGGACGTTGGACGGCGGCAAGTAGGACGCGTGGCTGACGGTGCTCCCGTTGTCGGCCGCCAGCGTGGCCACCGCTTGTGCGGTCGCGTCCGCATCCGGCTACGCCGCTATTGCGTCGCGAGAAGCGACTTGAGCGAGGGCGGCGACCTCGAGCTTCATCCCCGAAGACAAGCTCTCCCACAGAGCATTTGCACTTGCGGTCATGGCGGATGTGGTGCCAGGTAGGAGGACGATGCGCTATGGTGTGGAGGTTAGCTGGGCGTTGCCGCTTTAAGTAGCGCATTCCGGTGAGGCCAGGCGTCCGGGTGCGTCATTAAGTCGCCGGAGTTGGTTCCTCGGGCACTGAGCCTCTTAACGACGACATACGAACGGACGACATGAATGCGGGCAGCTGGCGCCGGCTGGGAACGCACCGCGCGATGGCGCAAGGGACGAGGGTTTTGGTGTGCAAGGTAGTCAGCTGCGATCATGGCAATGTTGGAGATGCCCTTTGCTCACATGCGATCCCCGCATGTCATTGAAAAAGCAATATGGCCCGGCATGGTCTCAGGTCCAGAGGATGCAGTTGGCCGTGCTACACCACTCCGCAGATGCGTCGCGGCACCCCGTGCATCCTCGACGAGCCGGGTGTTGGGGTGTGTTTGGATTGTGGCCAAAGTGCACCTTACCAAAATTTTGGTCATGACCCAAAGATTGGTCTTTGTTTGGATGGTTGCCATTTTTTGGCATGCCAATGAACTCTAGCCAACTCTAGTTCATTTTTCTTGCCAATGTCGGCCAAATCATGCGCAACCAATACCTCAACTAAAATTTTGGTCATGACCCAAAGATTGGTCTTTGTTTGGATGGTTGCCATTTCTTTGGCATGCCAATGAACTCTAGCCAACTCTAGTAAATTTTTATTGCCAATGTCGGCCAAATCATGGGCAACCAATACCTCAACCAAAATTTTGGCTACCCAATGCTTTGATGGGGCAACCTTGGGCATAAACCAAACATACCGTTGGTCGTGCCACAGCACTAATGCCACCCTCGACACACTAAAACCGACCGTGTCTAGCGAAGATATGAGCGTGTCGCTTACCGCGGTCGCCGTGTCCAGAGGCGGTGCTAGAGCTGCGCCCCGTTGTTGTCCCCAACGACCCACATGAACGGTTGTCGGTGGCGAGGAGGTCATGGGCCAGCTCCTCCATTGGACTAGTCTGCGCTACGTCGTCCCAACAGCTGTGCCCCACATGTCGGTTTCCCTGTTTTCCCGACCATATTCGAGCGTCAGTGCTATGCGTTGCACATTAGGCCTTTCACTATGTAGGTCAAGGGAGACAACTTATTGTTTATTTGAGCCATTCAAGTATAATCATGTGGCATTTGCTTATTTCTCATTCCTCTCCAACCCTCTTCTCCATCGATCATGTCGCCCTCCAGTCGAGTCCATCCTCCCGCATGCCTCATTTGAACATTCCACCGAGTATCATTCGTGTGTACCCACCCTAGTCCTCTTTCAATAGATCTCCGGACCCCGAGATGAAATCGAGAGGGAACGAGTGGGGGCACGTGATACCTAAGGAGGATTCAAAATTTTGAACCGGTGATCATAGCATCCGCAAATCATATATAAAGGGTATTCAATGTTCGTTTCGTTCTTGAATGTACAATATACTCCCTCCTATCCTTTCTAGTTTACATATAAGTTTTATGTGTAGTCAAAGTATCTCTACTTTGATCAAAAAGGTATCAACATTCAACAACGCCCAATCAATATTGTTAGATTTGTACGTACTCCTAGATTTGTACGCGAGATGGTTTCCAATTTGACTATTGACAAGATTAATAGTACATGAGATGTATAATGTGAAAATTATATCATTGGAAACTCCTTTCACATACGAATTTGACCGTATGCTTTGTGTAAGTTGCATGTCATATATTATTACTCTAACATTTGGTCAAATTTAGCCTCGAAAAATGCATTAGACCCTGTATGCTTTGTGTAAGTTGCATGTCATATATTATTACTCTAACATTTGTGTAAGTTGCATGTCATATATTATTACTCTAACATTTGGTCAAAGTAGTATAGTGGAAGTGGATCCTCTGACGTAGGTATCCCTGCCTTACCCTCCCTTTCGGTCACTTACTGGCGCACCCCTTGCTTGCTAGGCCCCGCATGTCAGTTACTCAATGGGTTCGGACACGTCAGGGGATCCTCATCCGTAGTATACTCCCTCTGTTTTTATTTACTCTGCATAAAACGGAGGGAGTGGTGGTATAATAAATGACGCGGGCGGGGGAGGGGGAGGGACGTCGGTTTGCTCTCAACTGCGGTCCCACAAGTGAGCGAAAACGCAAGACGAAGCGCGTTCCATTCGGTGAGCAACGTGGAGGGTCCAGCATGCCGAGCTGCGACGCGAACGCGACAAGAGCGATGTACAGTCAAAACTGATTGACCGGTCATCATCGGAACCACTATTCACACCAGAACCTTTGCTGCTCGGCCTACGCCAGCCACTGCCCTAAAACCACACCAAATCTCCAGCCCATTCCCCCACCTTTCGATCCCCTAGCCCACATCAAGTGTCCCCTAGTTCGCCGGAAAGCCATGGTGCGCCGCAAGATCACTTACTACAAGATGCTGACGATGGAGCGCCGCGCAGAAATCATGGCGGCGGTCGGCGCCACAGACCTCCGTTTCCCAAGCTCGCTTTGCGGCAGGCCAATCCCCGAGTTCTCTGGAGCCAAGCTACAAGGAGGAGGAAGCCGATCCAATGTTCATGGCGGAGGTCGCGGCGCAGAAGGCCCCCGATGGGTATGAGACGATGGACGTCGACTTCGTGCCGGCGTCCGAGTCCCCCATGGTGCAGGCGGACCAGCGGTTCAACATGGTGATACTAAAGGAGGACCGGGAGGCAGAGGCTCAACTCGATGCGAAGCACGCGCATGCCGCTGCCATCGAGGCTCTCCTGCAGGCATAACCAGATGTCGTGGATGTGAACCGGGCGGCGGAGGCTCAACTTGAGGCATAGCGCGCGGATGCCGCTGCCATTGAGGCCCTCCTACAGGCGGAACCGGACGTCCTGGACTTGAACCGGGCGGCAGAGGCTCGACTCGACGCAGAGCACACGGATGCCTCTCTCATTGACGCCCTCGTGCAGGCGGAACCGGACGTCCTGGACTTGAACCGGGCGGCGGAGGCTCGACTCGTCGCGGAGCGCGCGGATGCCGCTGCCATCGAGGCCCTCTTGCAGGCGGAATCGGACGTCCTCGACTTGAACCGGGCTGTGCTCTCGCCCGTGCAGAGCGCCTGCACGCTCCGCTTGAATGGGTAGCTAGAGGCCGAGGACAATCATGGTGTGGAGACACACGTCGGCTGGTTCGTGCCAGTAGCCAAAGACAACGAGGCTGTCTCTTTCCGCGAGCAGTGATAGTTTTTCTTTATCTTGTTGTTTTTATGGATCTTTTGCTGTGTAAAACATATATTTGTTATGCAAGTCGCCTGACTTGGGTCAGTCTACCATTTCAGGCGATTGGATGAATATACTACGTCTCCTAACCCTTCTTTCCTTCTTCCTCACCTCTTCTTCTTCCCCAACAGACCACCGCATGGGCCGTACGGATACTCCCCAACATGTGGTTGGATAAACATACTCTATGAATGAAAATTATGTGTCAGCGATAGGATGGCTGACTTGGTTTGTTCACATGCGAAAGCACATGTCAGTGAGGGTGCATTCCCTTGGTTGGGTTTGCGGCGTGCAGGAGCGACTGTGTGAGGTTGTGGTGCGACCGCGGCGTGCAGGAGCGACCGTGTGGGGGTGCGGTGCGACCGCGACAGCCGTGCGCAAGTGTACATCCTTCTCATTTTGAAAAATTTAGGCAAGCTTGGCAAAAATGTGTGGCGAAGTTTGGCAATGCAAGTCCTAGACCCAAACAGGATAAGTACGTACGTACTAGGAGTACTAGTGTTAAAAAAGAAAGGCGAGGTTTTCCTTCGCGGGATTTAATCGATACAAATCCTTGTTTCACGTGTCAATTAATGCGTATTTTTTTCTCCAAAGACCAAAGAGCTAACCATCTCACTCCTCATCACTTGATTAATGCAGCGCCATGCAAACCAACCTTCTCACTTCCGCATGCATGCAGGGGATATTAATTTCCTTGGTTGCTAACCCCATCAATTTTGCCTCGATTAGTGTTAGTGGCCCTTTGCAAATTGTAATTTTTATATACTGGTCTTGTGTACAAAAAATGGAGGTAGTAACTATATTTGACTTCCTTCCCCATTGCGGTGACGTTGATGATATCTTTTTTTGGGTGGTTTGGCGAAGTGCATTCGACGGAGAACACCATTGAGGGAGACCACGGTAAGTCATTCACAAGTGCCGCCTGCAAGCCGAGACAACTGCCTTATTTGCATCCAGGAAGTCATTTACTAGTACTACTAGGAGTACTAGTGCGGTGAGATGGTTTCTCGAAGAAGAAGAAGACGGAGAAGCGGAGTCAGTGTAGAGTGAAATGATGGTTGCTTCGTCCGTGCTTTTGTGATTTGATGCCTCACTGCTTTGTGATTTGTTATAGAAGGGAAAAGGGAGTAGACTCTGTGCTTTATACTATACTACATGCGTCCAAGCATGGAATAAAGAGGAGAGACGTTGCATTTTTCTATTCCTTCAATCAATCAATTAGGGAGCTTCAGTTCCATCTTTTTGGCTTTGGCAACACCGTCCACAATGGTTCCCATGATGCCAAAAGCTATTTTCACATTTGGCTACACATTGTGGATGCCCTTAACCGTACCACTTGGTTTTGCTCCTGTGTGCTATCTATACAAATCTCAATTATATTGATCTAAAAAATTATAGAATCAAGATTAGTAAAAAGGAGGTGATTTTGCCACACGGATGGTGGGGGAGGTTTCTTATTTGAGCAATGCTACATCCACGTAATGGTTTACGTAAAGTTACAAACTGATGTGATGTGGGACTATTTGATTGGATCAAAGGAGAGGATTAGGCCCACCCCACCTGAAAATCAGCAGGGCATATATATATTAGATGGAAAGTATACGTAGCAGCTATGTAGCCCTTTGTAAGTCTAGGATTAGGCTTCTTATTTTTGGAGGACGTTGTCCTGGCGGTTTGCTAACATGTGGTCCCACATGTCAGTGCTTTACCAAGCCCGCGTCCTACATGAGGCAGAACAATGGTAGAAGCAACACGTGGTTAAGTTGAAGTAGATGAGGGAGAAGCGGATTCAGCAACGAGTGAAATGATGGTTGCTTCGTCCCTCCAACTTAACTGCGGGAAAGGTGCAGCTTTGTGATTTGACACCTCATTGGTCATTACTACGCCGGCGCCATGACTGGGGTGCTTCACATCGGCTGCTCTGCACTGTATTCCGGTATGGCACGTGGACCCGGTAGCTTGATGTCCCACATGTCGGCGAAAGGGACTAGAAGATTTATGAAAGCGAGCGCTCCACTCTTACGACGGAGGAGTAGACGACACGACGACCCAGTGAACTGTCACTTGTACTGTATAGTACTATAGTTTTGTTGTTTCGCATGATCCATCGATAGAAACCCGATTAAACAGAAAAGGGCGGGATTTTTCCCGCGCGGTAGATGAT
This sequence comes from Triticum dicoccoides, assembly GCF_002162155.2. NCBI lineage: Eukaryota > Viridiplantae > Streptophyta > Magnoliopsida > Poales > Poaceae > Triticum > Triticum dicoccoides. The sequence continues at coordinate 492,802,161 of NC_041392.1, forward strand.
ACTGGCCATACATTTCAAAGGCAATTTTAATATATGCAAACTGAATAATTATAAGTAAAAATATGATATCTAGTAAAACTAAAAACACATATGATTTATTGTGTTAGAGTGTAGTAGTAGTGCTGTATTGCATAGTTGTTAGATGTAACATGCGAGAACGTGCAGAGATGTAGTTTTGGAGGGCCTACAGAGAGAAAAGTGTAATACGGTCACCGAACTTCAGAATAAGCTAATTACGGTCACTATATATGTTTTGCGGTGATTATACGGTCACTTGCTCATAGTTTAGCATCGGATTGCACTCTGTTGACCGGCCAAATAGTCTGCATGGCGCCATGTTGACTAGTTAAATTGACCACGTTCCTTGTGGGTCCCACCTATCAGTTCGCATAGGCAAAAGGTCAGATAAACACAAATTTACGCAGGCGCGACAAGGCTCCAACCCGTGCGCGGGAATCACCTAGTTGTGTATGTGTCTGTCAGGGCCTGATGTGTGCGCATGCACGTGTAGGTTGAGCACTTGAGCATGAGAGTGTGTGTTGGTCGTGTGGTGTACTGGTGTGTGCATGCATGTGTGCGTGTGTGCATGTGAGTGTTGCGTGCGTGCGTGGCTGCGTGTGTACGTGTAGGTGTTGGGTGCTTGCGTGGGTGCATGTGTTTGTGTGAGTGTTGCGTGGATGCAGTTCGTGTGCATGCGTGCGTGTGTGTATAATCACCACACCAGCTCATGTGTGTTAAAATAGACGGCTCAGCATACCAATACAAGGCCACCTTGTCCGTTGTGCCCGCGGTCATGACTTCGAACCACTGTCCAAATATATTTTTTGTCGTTTGTTTTCATTCTTACTAGCAAGATGCCTGTGCATTGCATGTAACATCGAGATGCATTTGTATGACTTGTTTATCTTGTGAGAGAAAAGGATGAACGAGGGAAGGCCTTATTTGCAAGTGTGGAGAGGTGTGTGGGTACCTTTTTGCAAAATTTCCATAGTTTCTTTCCTATCCATCAGATATAAATCGGACGGCCTACATTGCAGGATGGCAGGCACACCATCATCACCAACTCTGTTTTTTATAGGAGTGTATTTTATAAGAGTGTAGATGTAGAGTAGATACAAGTCAATAGGTGGGCACGATGGTAGTGAGATAATGTGATGCAACACTAGAGGTGCCATGTGGAGCGTTTAACTGGTCAACTAGTCATGTCATGAGCAAATACAGAGTTGTACGGTGAGCCCATGACTGTATAATAACCACTAAATGTAAATGGTGACCGTAATGAGTGGATTCTGAAGTCCAATGTACGTATCGTGCTTTCGCTTCAAATACAATGATCGTCATTGCATATATCGCGAGAGAAAGATGAAACATGCGTGAATTTTCTGGGGGCTTACTTTTAGAGGACCTGGAGATAGTTTTGTGTGCATACGTGAAAGGGGCGTTGTCGGTGTCAAAACCGGCGAATCTCGGGTAGGGGGACCCGAACTGTGCGTCTAGGCCGGATGGTAATAGGAGGCAGGGGACACGATGTTTTACCCAGGTTCGGGCCCTCTTGATGGAGGTAAAACCCTACGTCCTACTTGATTAATATTGATGATATGGGTAGTACAAGAGTAGATCTACCACGAGATCAGAGAGGCTAAACCCTAGAAGCTAGCCTATGGTATGATTGTATGTTGTGATTGTGGTCCCACGGACTAAAACCCTTCGGTTTATATAGACACCGGAGAGGGTTAGGGTTACACAAGGTCGGTTACAAAGGAGGAGATATCCATATCCGTATTGCGTAGCTTGCCTTCCACGCCAAGTAGAGTCCCATCCGGACACGAGACGAAGTCTTCAATCTTGTATCTTCATAGTCTAACTGTCCGGCCAATGGAGATAGTCCGGCTGTCCGGAGACCCCCTAATCCAGGACTCCCTCAGTAGCCCCTAAACCAGGCTTCAATGACGACGAGTCCGGCGCGCAGTATTGTCTTCGGCATTGCAAGGCGGGTTCCTTCTTCGAATACATCGCAGAAGAACTTGAAAACAAGGATAGTGTCCGACCCTGCAAAATAAGTTCCACATTCCACCGTAGAGAGAATAATATTTTCGCAGATCTAATTTGCTGGCTTGTTTTGGCAGCACGACATTATGTCATGGCCCGGTGATTATTTGAACCGTTTCTTTTAACCAGCTCCACACATAACGCGAGGCGGTTTCTTGACACGTCTTGCCGAAATGGAGATCGTGTTCTCTCAATTACGGGATTCTCATTAATGCGGTCGTGGGTAACCCAACCGTGTCTAGGACTCCTAGATTATAGGCAAGTCCTAAACGGCTACAGGGACAAGGTTTTCGCTTTTTCCCTCTCGTGCTCAATCGAACCCTTCCCCTGCCTCGAGTTCTAACACCCAAAGCCTAGGTTAGGTGCTCCGGATCTTCAATCATGTCCAGATCTAGCCTTCAAGGCCGATGGATGCCCTCCTCCATTACGGAAGAAGACATTAAGAAGTTGAGGGAGGCCAGATATCTGACCGCCGAGGTTTCGCATCGGCTGCCTGCTCGAGGGAAGATCGTCCCTACCCCCGAACCCAACGAGAACGTCGTGTTCGTCTCCCACTTCCTCCGAGGTCCAGGCCTTACTCTGGATCCCTTCATCAGGGGTTTGAAGTTCTATTACGGGCTAGATTTCCATGATCTAGCTCCGGACTCCTTCCTCCGCATCTCTACATTTATTGTCGTGTGTGAGGCCTTCCTCCGCGTTACCCCTCACTTCGGCCTGTGGCTCAAGACCTTTGAAGTAAAGCCGATGATGATTGAGGGGCAACATGCAGCATGCGGAGGTGCCTCAATAGGCAAGATGGCAGGAGCTCCATGGCCGAAAGGTTCCTTTCCAGAAGTGTCCGAATTATGGCAACGAGAGTGGTTTTACGTCACGGCTCCCAGAAGTGCCAAGTGGGCGGATGCCCCCGCTTTCCGCTCGGGCCCCCCACCACAACTGATGTCATGGATTAGCAGAGGTCTGAGCTAGGGTACAGCCAAGGACGTGCCTATACTGCAAAGCCGCATCCAAGATCTCTTCGAGGGAGACTTTAATTTGGTCGCGGTAATTCAAGTTATGCTGGTTCGTCAAGTCCAGCCTTGCAAACGCCGGCCCCTTCGCTTGTGGTAGTTCAACCCAGAGGGACCACGTGCCATTCAAAGTTTCCTCGGCCTGACGCACGAGGAGATGTACAAGTCGTTCTTCGGACCTCAAGTAGAATGTCCGGATATTACCGAGGATGTGGGCCTGAGCAGTAACCGCGCCGCCGAACAAGTAAGAAATCCTCTAGCCAAACACACTATCTTTTATTTGAAGTTATTTCTGAGAGTTCGCTTTTTGACCAGGACTGGCTAACAAAGGCGAAGATGATTCGGTGTTTGGCCCCCCTCCCTGGGGGTTTGGAAAATCCGGTATTGGAAAAGATGCTTGAGGTCGCACCTTGCCTAGAGCCCTTGAAGGAAGATACCGGGGGGATAATACGGGTGGACGCGGGCCCCCATCACTGCCCATTCCAACTGAGGGAACGAGCGTCTCCACGAAGGAGGACAACCGGGGGAGGAAAAGGACTGCTTCCGAGGATCCGAAAGCTGAAGCCTCCAAACGGGAGAAGAAGTCTCCCACAGAGGGTCCTGCCTCGGTGGGTGCTTTTGCCGCACAAAGTCCGCAGGGGGATCAACCCTCCAACGAGTCGTAAGTGATCTGAAATACTTTAATAGTAAAGGTATGCTATCTTTTTTCTGAGAGAATAACCACCGCATATATCTTGCAGTTCGGGCCTTAGCCCCTCTTAGCTGAGCTCGTCTTCGGGGGATCTTCTTCCAGAGATGATGGAGAGCGAAACGCCTCCCCCAGACTCCTCCGCTCAAGAAGCAGGCGACCCCGAAGTGTCGTCACGGAGGGCCTCTCCGGATCCGGTGAGGCCAAAAGACAATCCCGTAGACCACCGAAGTCCCCAGCGTCCGGCTCCCGAAGAGAGCAGACAAAAGAGTCCGGCACCGTCTAGTGTGCGGTCGGACGTTCTGAGGGAGTTGGTGGGGCGAGCGGCCATCTCAGAAGAACACTGTATGCTGATGAGTACGGTGATGGAGAGAATCTCGTTCGCCGAAAGTGGATTACATGAAGCTTTTATGAGTCTACTTACAGGCTTTGAGGTACGTGATATAATATGTGATAGTACCGCACATGTTAGGTGTGCCCTGTGTAGATAGGAGCCCCTGAGACTCTGGTTGTCGTTGAGAACGGCGGAGAATAGAGGATCATATTCCCAGGCAATAACCAGACTGCCCCTATGTGCAGGTGGTGGAAGCTCCGGTGGCTAGCCGGACTAGTGAGGTTGCCAAATTAAAACGGCAACTGGATGCGGCAGACGCTGACATCGAGCTTGTTAACAAGAGGCTTGACGAGGAACAGGGTAAGTGTTATTATCTAGTGAACGCCACGTAGTAAGAGCAGCATGATGCCAGTATCTTTAATATGTTGTGACTGCAGATGGAGCTGCCACCGTGGAAGCCTTGCGGGCAGAACTTGCCCGAGCCAAGGAACAAGCGAGGATTAGTAATGCGGCTACTTTGAAGGCGGCTGAAGAGTTGAAAGCCGAGAAGGCCGCACATTGCAAGAGCCAAGAGAAGATGGCCAAGATGGCCGTAGAATTAAAAGACACTGCCGACTGTTGCCGGGTCCTTGAAAAAGAAAACCGAGCGAAGGCGACGGACCTTGAGAAGGCCACGACGGCGGACAAAGACACCCGCTCTGCTATGAGAGCGAAGAAGGAGGAGCTGCGGGAAGCCGGGAATATTGTGGCTGGGAAACCCTTCATGTTACGGAGGAAGTTTGGAGACCCACGGTATGCCCCTCTGGATCGGCTATGGAGTTCGGCAGATGCGTATATGGATTTGGCGGCGAGCGCTGCCGATGCGGCCAAGTACTTCGAAGGTCAGACAGATCGTGAAGTGGACAAGCTATTTTGGTCGCAATTCCACGTTCGAGAGCGTCTGCTTTCCTTGACTGACCAGCTAGCCGAATGGGCCAAACTGAATAGGTTGTCCGGACTGGCCATGAGGTCTGTTGTGGATCAGCTATGGCCGGAAAAGCCAAAGCCGAACAGCTATTTTAGCTTAGTGCAGAAGTTCCTTGGGCGATGCCGCGCATTAATGCGATGAAGAGGTCGGCGTGCATAGAAGGCTCGCGGATGGCCCTTGCCCGTGTTAAAGCATACTGGGCGGAGATGGACGCTACCACTGTTGCGGCGCAGGGTTCGGCCATAGGTCGAGTGGCTGCCGAGCATTATTTCGAGGAGGTTCTCGAGGGTGCTCGTTTGATAGAGGCCCGGTGCTCGAAAAATATTATGTTTGAGTGATATGTATTCTCATTGTAAACACAATGCTTTTATGAAGTTTTTACAAGGCTATGTTTATACTTCTGCCTAAAAGTAGTATGATGCCTCCTATGCGGCCGTTTACGTATACATGTGTATAATCCTGAAAGATTGCAGCCGTCGGCTTCAACCCCCACGCATACAATGCGGAGGTGCTCGCAAAAAACGCGTGTTCACACTTAACCCAATGTCTTGGTCCTATTAAGGAGGTGATAGCATAGCGAACGAGGCAACCAGACTATAATGCTTTAACACTTTCACTTAGCCATAGGAGTTTGACAGTGGGGCTACTAGATAGCCCCTGGTGGCTCCGCACTCTCCCGATCACGGGGTGCGTACATGCCTGGCCGGAAAACGGCCCTTTGTTAAGGCGGAGGAATTCTAACATTCCGATAGGTCATCGAGTGGTTGACCAGTCTCACGCTATATCATGACAGTCTGTTTTCGGCTTTCTCTACTGAGGTGCTCGTCCGGATGAACCAGGGCACAATTGCAGTAGTTCTCCTGGTGCTACCTTAGCCGATAAAGCGGAACGTAAGGCACCAAAACACAGGAGCCGGGCAAACCCAACATTTGACCAAAGACAATGATTCGGAGCTAATGCATATAAGGCCAAACTCACAACGCCGAACACTCCCTAAGGTATTCAGTCTTTATGGTATAAAACCGGGCCTAAATAGTGCCCTTTGTAAGAAGCCCCTTGTGTCCAGGTACGTGCATTATTCTGGCATGGGCACATGCCAAGACGTCAGCATCCTTCTCAACTGTGCTGAGAATTCGGTAGATATGTTCAACAAGAGATAGTAAAAAAGGTTTATGCAGGGTATTAATCTAAAAATAATCCTTGGAGTGGGTCCCTGCTGCACGTCTGTGCCTGTGTCTCCGTTGTGCCATATCCTGGACGGGTGTAGCACGATGATCATCTGTAAAAGAGAGGAACTTAGGTGAAAAAGTTGTCGTGCAAAAGGATTGTTTTTAAAGAAACTATGTATAATTCAAGATGGGTAAAAATTGCCACTTGTCTGCGCGCATTGAGCCCCTTGTATTTGTAATAGGGGTGCGACCATTGATCCGATATGAATGACCTATAGCTGCACCGGACTCGTCTAACCGTGTCCGAGGTCTTGACGACCTGATAAATGCTTTAGTTGGTCAGGTCGTTTTTAGTGTGCGGCGGCCAAGGCAGCCGCACTCTCTTCAGCGTGCAAAGATTGCTTAATACTTCCGTTCACTGTAATGATGCCGCGTGGGCTGGGCATCTTGAGTGTGAGGGAAGCATAGTGCGGTATTGCATTAAAGCGAACGAAAGCTTCGCGTCCGAGTAGTGCTTGATAGCCACTTTGGAACGGAGCGATGTGGAAGGTTAAATGTTCGCTACGGAAGTTATCGGGGAAGCCGAATATAACCTTTAGTAGCAGGGAACCCGTGTAATGAGCCCCTGGGCCTGGCGTTACTCCTTTAAAGGTAGTATTGCTTTGGCAAATTTTTGTTGGGTCTATCCCATTTCGCGGATTATGTCCTGGTATATCAGGTTTGGACTACTGCCACCGTCCATCAGGACTCGTGTGAAGTGGTATTCGTCAATTATTGGGTCTAATACCAGGGCAGCCCATCCTGCACGCCAGATACTTGCTGAGTAATCACAATGGTCAAAAGTGATCGGTTGAGACAACCAGTGGCAGGACTCCGCGGTGATAGGCCCTTGGGCATATTTTTCTGGGAGTGCTGTTTTGTTTCTTCCTTTGATCACGTGTAACACGTTTACTGTTTTGACTTCTGGTGGAAATTTCTTTTGTTCCCCAGTGTCTTTCTTGAGAGGCTCATCCTCGTCTTCGCTTGGTGTATCCTCCCCCTTGTGTACGGCGTTGAGCTTGCCGGACTGCTTCAAGACCCAACATTCTCTATGGGTATGATTAGCGGGTTTACCAGGGGTGCTATGGATCTAACATATTTGGTCCAGAATTTTGTTTAGGCTGGACAGTTCGTCTTTGGCGCCTTTGGAGGGCGGCTTTTGCTGACCTGGCCAAGAGTTTTTGAATCCGGCGTTTACTGTCATGCTTTTCGTGTTGTCTTCTTTATTCCGACGTTTGTGGTTCCCGTTGCGCCGTGATTTCCCATTTCCATCTCTAACTTCAGATGTACTGGGGTCGCTGGTGCTGCATCTGGCTAGCCAGCTGTCCTCACCCGCGCAAAAGTGGGTCATGAGGCTTGTTAATGTTGCCATTGTTCTCGGCTTTTCTTGGCCGAGGTGTCTGGCAAGCCATTCGTCACGGACGCTATGCTTAAAATCTGCCAAGGCTTCGGTGTCCGGACAGTCGACAATTTGGTTCTTTTTAGTAAGAAACCTGTTCCAAAGCTTTCGGGCTGACTCTCCGGGCTGTTGAGTTATATGACTCAAATCGTCCGCGTCCGGAGGTCGGACATACGTCCCTTGAAAATTTGCCCGAAAAGCGTCTTCGAGCTCTTCCCAGCTTCCAATGGAGTTTTTGGGGAGGCTTTTGAGCCACTGACGAGCTGGCCCTTTGAGCTTGAGGGGTAAGTACTTGATGGTGTGGAGATCATCTCCTCGAGCCATATGGATATGGAGGATATAGTCCTCGATCCAGACCCCAGGGTCTGTTGTTCCGTCGTATGCCTCTATGTTTACGGGTTTGAATCCCTCTGGAAATTCATGGTCCAACACCTCGTCGGTGAAACATAGGGGGTGTGCAGCACCCCTGTATCTGGGTGTACCGCGTTGTTCGGATGTTTGTTGTGCTGCATCATATGCTGGGGCGCGCCTGCGTGGTCCATAGATGGATCTGGTTGCGCCGTCCTTTTGGTGCGAGCCCTCGCGTGTATCGCGTATTGGCTTGTGAGTGGCGTTGTTTGCTGCTCGATGTTGGCCGTGAGGTCGTCTATCCGGCCAGGTGCCTGTTTTGATTTTTGGTTGTGGGGGGTCTGAGGCCTCCTCATCGAATTCAGGTAGCAACTTCCGCTTTGGGTAGCTCTTGGTGGGGCGATTGTCGCCGTACTTCGCTGCTGTGTTGAGTACTTTACTCCATCTGATTTGGAGTGTGTCCTGCGCAGCCTTGAGCCTTTGCTTCTGCTTTTTCAGACTCCTCGCGGTGGCAACAAGCCTTTGACGGGCATTATGTTGCTCGGGGTGCCTGTCCGGCGTTATGTCGTCCGGACTATTATCTTTGACAGAATTAGTTTCTTCGATTTGATTCTCCGTATTGCCGTAGTCCGGCAGTGGTTCGCCCTGCTCCAACGCTGGGTCTGCATGATTGTTATTTCTGCCGAGGCGGGATTTGGGGCGGCGCTTGCGCCGCTGCTTTGACTGCTTCTCGAGGGAACAAGCCTTCGTTGAGTCCTTCCATTCCTCGTCGTCGCCTTCTTTTGGTGTGTCCACCATGTATATGTCATATGATGAGGTGGACGTCCAGCGCCCTGTGGGCGGTGGTTCCTCTTCGCCTCCCGCATCGTCGTCCATACCGTCATTGTCTTCGGAGTTGAAGTCGAGCATGTTGGTTGAGTCATCGACAGTGGCTATTAAGTGGGTGGTGGGTGGGCGTCGAATTTCTTCGTCGTCCGCATCCCAATGCTGTTGGCCATAATCCGGCCATGGCTCTCCTAACAAAGAGAGAGAGCTTAGTGAATTCAGAATGTCGCCGAAGGGCGAGTGCTGAAAGATATCCGCGGTGGTGAATTCCATGATCGGCGCCCAATCGGATTCGATTGGCAGGGGCGCGGATGGTTCGGAGTCCGAAAAAGAGTCTGGCACCTTGGAGTCACGGGCCGCGCAGAGGATTAGGCTGGTGTTCGGCTCAATCGCCATTGGGACTCTAGCCCCTGAGGCGGTGTCTAACCACCCGTCCTCGACTGGCTTAGTTGGCTCTGAGCTAAGGGTCAGAGCTGATGCGGGCGCGGCCTTTGGGGTACTGTTCGGCGGCAGAGCTAGGTCATACCCATCGCAACAGTGCGGCGCGCCCGGCTGTGGCTCAAATCCGTCGAAGATCAAGTCTCCGCGGATGTCGGCCGTGTAATTCAAACTTCCAAATCTGACCTGATGGCCAGGGGCATAGCTTTCAATCTGCTCCAGATGGCCAAGTGAATTAGCCCGCAGTGCAAAGCCGCCGAATATAAAGATCTGTCCGGGGAGAAAAGTCTCACCCTGGACCGCATTCCTATCGATGATAGTAGGAGCCATCAAGCCTAACGGCGGCAACACAGAGGAACTCTCAATGAAAGCACCAATGTTGGTGTCAAAACCGGCGGATTTCGGGTAGGGGGTCCCGAACTGTGCGTCTAGGCCGGATGGTAACATGAGGCAGGGGACACGATGTTTTACCCAGGTTCGGGCCCTCTTGATGGAGGTAAAACCCTACGTCCTGCTTGATTAATGTTGATGATATTGGTAGTACAAGAGTAGATCTACCACGAGATCAGAGAGGCTAAACCCTAGAAGCTAGCCTATGGTATGATTGTATGTTGTGATTGTGGTCCTACGGACTAAAACCCTTCGGTTTATATAGACACCGGAGAGGGTTAGGGTTACACAAGGTCGGTTACAAAGGAGGAGATATCCATATCCGTATTGCCTAGCTTGCCTTCCATGCCAAGTAGAGTCCCATCTGGACACGAGACGAAGTCTTCAATCTTGTATCTTCATAGTCTAACTGTCCGGCCAATGGAGATAGTCCGGCTGTCCGGAGACCCCCTAATCCAGGACTCCCTCAGGCGTACAGGGGGGTATGCGATGGAGAGAGAGAGATGCTCTTTGTTTCTCTTTATTATGACTAACTTTGTATATAGTATAAAAATATACAAATTCACAGTGCGGAATAAATATCATTGTGGGCACCATACAATGCAAATTAGCATTTGTACTCCTCCATATAACTTTGTAATGTTGTATATATGTAGAAACTCTAAAATAATTTTTTGGCCACACTTTATTCAAAAGGAATGTTGTATGCAAAATAAACATGAAGAGAGGGCTTTTTAGATCAATGGGGTACGTGATGTAACATGTGTGAATGTGTAGTTGATGCATTTGGTGGGGCCTAGAGAGGTATGTGTGTGTATTACGTATTCGAGAGAGGCATGGGTAGAGGGGTCGACGGGGGGGGCATGGGAGAGATAGCATGAGAAATGAGAGTGGTCTAGAGAGAGAGAGACGAATATGATGTCACGACAAGAGATTCCATTCCCTTGAGTGTGTATATGCAAGGGGGGAGGGAATAGAGGCACCAGGAGAAATTTTCTGTGTGTGTGGTGTTTGTGTTGGTATGTGTGGGTGTGAGAAGATAATGAGACGTGGGGGCAGAGGGTGTGTCACGGCGTGAGGTCCGGTTGGTCGAGGTGAGGCCCTTCGTTCGGTTCCATCCTGCGCCACATTGGTCGGCCCGTGACGCATTTAGGAGGACCCATGGATGACTAGTCGTACAAGACAAAGATAGCAGAATTGTGAAGGACTCTGTGTCCACTTACAAAGCCGGCTAGGATTTCTAACCCTAGGTTCTCGGACTAAGGCAACCCCTTTATCTCTGATATTACTATTCATCCAACCTAACTGTTACTGGAGCGGATTGAGCAGAACACTGCATGCCATCCGCGAAATGACTTGGTGTCAATCAATGACTTTATCAAGCTGTACCCACCAAAGTTTAACCATTCCGTCGAGCCCCTCGACGCGGATGACTGGCTTCGAAGCATCACCCACAGGCTACGTTCCGCCAACGTAGCCGAAGCTGATAAGGTTACTTACACTGCCTACCATCTCGAAGGCCCTGCTAGCCTCTGGTGGGAGAATTTTGAAGCTATGCGCCCGGTCGGCCAAATCACTACTTGGGCTGAAATTTAGTGAGGCTTTCCATGAGCATCACATTCCGGAAGGTCTCATAGATCACAAGAGGGAGGAGTTCTGCAATTTCACCCAAGGAAGACTGATTGTGGATGCTTATAATCGTGAATTTGGGAATCTGGCACGTTATGCTCCTGAAGAAGTATCTACCGACGCTAAGAAGTAGGCAAGGTTCCGCAAGGGACTTAGCCCTGAGCTTTGCCGCGATCTTCGTCTGCACGAGTGCACCTCTTTTCAGAAGTTGGTCAATAAAGCCATCAGTGCTGAGTCAGGCCAGTCTGACTATGACGCTTCACGCAAGCACTCACGTGATTTTGGCTCTTCATCCGGCTCTGGAGCTCAGAAGCGCCGGGTGTGGATCCCAAGCACGGCACTGTCACCCAGGTTCATCCCAAGGCCATCCTTTGAGGCACCTCGTCCCAACCAGCAGTTTGCACCGCCCAAGCCCTATGGTGGCCCCGCTGCTAGTGCTGCTCCACGCCCCAATGTGGTGACATGCTTCAAGTGTGGAGAGCCGGGTCACTATAGTCGAGAGTGTCCCTAGAACAACCCCAATCAGTCTGGAAAGTCCGTTGGCCGTGGTAAGCCAGCGGGAAAGACATTCTACGCCAAGCCAGTCACTACTACACGTGGCCATGTCAACTATGTTTCAGCCGAGGAGGCTCATGAGGATCCTAACATCGTCCTTGGTACGCTCCTTGTTAATTGCCATCTGGGATCTGTTCTTTTCGATACTGGAGCATCTCATTCATTCATATCCGAGAACTATGCCCGATTGCATAACACGACATTCTGTGACATGGCCTCTACCATGGAAATTCAAACCCCTGGCTCTAGATGGCAAACTTCTAGAGTAAGCCATGGGAACGAAATTCTTGTCGATAGACTTGTCTTCCTTGCATCCTTAATAGCTCTCAAGTCCTCGGACATAAACATCATTTTGGGTTTGGACTGGATGTCAGCTCATTATGCTAAGATTGATTGTGCCACTAGGACCGTTCAACTTACTCACCCATCGGGCAAGACAGTCAATGTCTTAACTCGAGTGGCCAAGCGCCAGCTTTACTCCCTAAATGCCAACCCCCTTCCAGACCTTGAAGATGTTCCGGTAGTCCGAGACTTTCCGGATGTCTTTCCAGAAGAACTGCCAGGTGTTCCACCTGACAGGGATGTCGAGTTTGTGATACATTATTCCAGGAACCGTTCCAATTTCTAGGAGACCCTACAAGATGGCACCCTTAGAACTAGCCAAGCTTAAGAACCAACTCGATGAGTCCTTGAAAAGGGGTTTCATCCATCCTAGTTCCTCTCCTTGGGCTTGCCCCGTCCTCTTCGTCAAGAAGAAGGATGGAACGGATCGAATGGTTGTAGATTACCGACCTGTCAATTTGGTCACTATCAAGAACAAGTATCCGCTTCCCAGGATCAGCGATCTGTATGATCAGCTCGCTGGATCCTCAGTCTTTTCCAAGATGGATTTGAGGTTGGGCTACCATCAAATCAAAATCAGAAACGGGGACATTCCCAAAACGGCCTTTGTTACCCGTTATGGCCAATACGAGTACACTATTATGTCCTTCGGTTTAACCAATGCCGCAGCCACCTTCTCCCGGTTAATGAACTCGGTCTTCATGGAGTATTTGGATAAATTCATCGTAGTTTATCTCGATGACATACTCATCTACTCCAAGAATGAAGAGGAGCATGCCGAACATCTAAGGCTGGTATTGATGAAACTTCGAGAGCATCGCCTTTATGCCAAATTCTCCAAGTGTGAATTTTGGTTGCCAGAAGTGACCTATCTAGGCCATGTAATCTCTGGTAAGGATATTGCTGTCAATCCCGAGTGAGTTCAAGCTGTCCTTGATTGCACTCCACCTGAGACGGTCAAGCAAGTCTGAAGCTTCCTTGGCTTAGCAAGCTACTGCCGCCGCTTCGTCGAGAATTTTTCCAAGGTTGCTAAACCACTAAATGAACTCCTCAAGAAAGATAAAAAGTTCAAGTGGACTCCACAGTGCGAGTTCAGCTTTCAGGAACTGAAAAGACGCCTGACATCTGCTCCCGTATTGGTACCACCAGATTTCTCCAAGGACTTTATTATCTATTGCGACGCCTCACGACAAGGACTAGGTTGCATACTCATGCAAGATCATCAGGTAATTGCCTATGCTTCACGGCAATTACACCCACATGAGGAAAAATATCCCACACATGATCTAGAGCTTGCAGCTGTAGTCCATGCACTTAAAACTTGGCGACATTACCTCCTCGGTAATCGTTGCGAGATCTTCACCGATCACTAAAGTTTGAAATATATCTTCACCCAACCAGATTTGAATCTCAGGCAAAGACGTCGGGTCGAGTTGATCTCGGATTACGACTTTAGGAATAACTTACACCCCGGGCAAAGCCAATGTCATGGCTGATGCACTAAGTCATAAGTCCTATTGTAACAACCTGATGTTACAACAAAGTCAACCACTTCTCCATGAGGAATTTCGTAAGCTTAATCTTCACATTGTTCCTCGAGGATTCCTATCCAGCCTGGTGGCAAAGCCTAATCTTATGGATCAGATCATAACCGCCCAACGGTATGATAAGGGCATATCTCGGATTAAGGAAAACATCGCTAGCGGAGTTGCTAAATGTTTTCCATGGATGAGTGAGGTGCTGTCTTCTTCGAGAACCGCTTGGTGGTTCCCAGGAAACAACATCTACGCCAGTTGATTCTTAAGGAAGCTCATGAATCCCCTCTCACCATTCATCCCGGTAGTACTAAAATGTATCAAGACCTACGCTAGAGGTTTTGGTGGACTAGGATGAAGAGAGAAATTGCTCAATACATTGCTAGCTGCGACGTCTGTCACCGTGTTAAAGCAGAGCATCAACGGCCTGCTGGCACCCTTCAACCTTTGGCTATTCCTGAGTGGAAATGGGATAAAATCAGTATGGATTTCATCACTGGGTTTCCTAGGACCAAGAGAGGGAATAATGCCATCTTCGTTGTGATCGACTGTCTTTCCAAAGTAGCCCACTTCCTACCTGTTCGTGAGAGTATCACCGCTAGCCAGCTAGCTGAGTTATACATCTCCCGAATAGTGTCTCTTCATGGAGTTCCATTGGAAATTAACTCAGACCGTGGGAGTCTCTTCACCTCTCGATTTTGGGAAAGTTTCCAAAATGCTATGGGAACTCATCTCTCTTTTAGCACCGCCTTCCATCCTCAATCAAGTGGTCAAGTAGAGCGAGTCAATCAAATTCTGGAAGATATGCTCCGAGCTTCTGTCATCTCGTTCGGAATGGGTTGGGAGAAATGCCTTCCATTCGCGGAGTTTGCTTATAACAATAGTTATCAAGCTAGCTTGGGCAAGGCTCCTTTCGAAGTTCTCTATGGACGAAAATGTCGAACGCCTCTTAACTGGTCAGAAACCGGGGAAAGACAACTCTTTGGCCCGGATATGATTCAGGAAGCAGAAGAGCAGGTTCGCGTTATTCGGGAGAAATTGAAAACAACCCAATATCGTCAAAAGAGCCAATATGATCATAGACATAAGCTCATGACTTATGAAGTCGGCGAGAAGGCTTACCTTCGGGTTACTCCGTTAAAGGGAACCCATCGTTTCGGTATCAAAGGCAAATTGGCTCCTCGTTACATCGGAACCTTTCGCATTCTTGCCAAACGAGGAGAAGTTGCCTACCAATTGGAACTACCTTTGCATGTTTCCAGGGTTCACGATGTCTTCCACGTTTCTCAACTCAGGTGTTGCTTCGCGGATCCTATCCGTGGAGTGCACCACGAAACGCTTGATCTACAAGATAACCTCTCATATCGGGAATATCCCGTTCGTATCCTTGATCAAGCCGAGCGTACCACTCGACGCCATAACATCAAATTTCTCAAGGTTCAATGGTCACACCATTCCGAGAAAGAAGCCACTTGGGAAAGGGAGGATCGTCTTCGACTCGAGTACCCCACCTTCTTCCCGGAGGATCCTAAATCTCGGGATGAGATTCTTTTGAGTGGGGGTGAGTTGTCACACCCTAGCTAGTTCAAGCATTAGAGTGTGCATCATGTTTAAATTCCTATTAAATTTGAAATGGGGAAGACAGAACCCCCAGCACCCCCTGGAAACAACTAGGGTTTACTAAAATTATTTTCAATGAACCCAAAATGCCCTTCACAAAATGTTCATCATTTCTGGATTGGGCTAAAACCCCTGGCAAAAATGGTGCACTCTTTTCTAGGACATTCTAGATTTTTTTGAATTAAATCATAAGTATTTGAATTTGGGCATTTAAATGCTATAAAATAATTTAAAGGCTCAAATAATTCTGGAAATAAGTGTGGGCTGTTGGGAATAATCTAAACAGAGGCCCTGATTATTTTCAGGATTTTTAAAGATGTCTAGGTATTTCTTAATAAAGCCCAACAGTTGCAGAAAAATAAAAAAAGGAAAACAAATCAGAAAAAGAGAGAGAGAGAAACTTACCTAGCACGGCCCAGCTATCTCACCCGCCGGCCCACCTGGCGGCCCAGCACTGTGCTGGCCCGCGCCAGCCAGCTGCTTCTTCCCTGCCAGGCAGGCAGGGAGGTGACGCCGGTGTGCCCGAGCTCGCCACGGCGTCACCTTCTTGTCGCCCGCGCCCCTGGACGCCTGGACGCCTCCACATCGCACCCCGAAGCCCCTGGACATGCCATTCCCCCCTGTCTCTCTCCCTTCGCCGTTCCCCACCATGGCCGACGCTCCTGTCACCGCACCGTCGTCGTAGCCGCGCCCTCCGTCGTCCTCGCACCGCGCCATCGTGTCCATGAGCTCTGCCGTCGTCGACTACATCGAGTAGGCCGAGCCCGAGCGCTCGCTCGCCCCGGAGACGCTGCACCGAGCTCGTCCTCAACTCCGGCCACCGGAGATCCCCTTCGCTGCCCCCCGCCGCATCAGCTCATCCCCGACCTCTGCGACTGCCTCGACGAGACCCCCGTGAGCTCAGACACCTCCCACCCTCTCCGTTCTCTCTCTCGAGCCCCGTAGCGACTGCATGTAGATCACCCGCACGCACCGCCGCGGAGCTCGTCACCGACAAGACTCCGGCCACCCAATGGCCATGCCACCCTGTCCACTAGTCCTACCGCACCTCCAGGAGCTCAACGCACCAAAACTCGCGCCTCCCTGTGCCCCCTAGCGACTACTTCATCTGCACCCGAGCTCCGGTCGCCGCCAAACTCGTCGTCGGTGACGTTTCCGGCCACCCTAGCTCCACCCATTGCCACCACTCAACGCGGCTTCCTCTCTGCATCACGTAGATAGTCTTCGCCGCCCTTTTGGTCGCCGGAGTGCAAATCCCGCGTTGCTCCACCGCGTCTGGCCTCGCTGGCGGCTAGACGCCGGCGAGTTGACCCTGTTTGACCCCCGTGTGGGCCCAGGTTGACTCCCCTCCTGAGTCTATGACAGGTGGGGCCGGCCTGCTAATTAGTTTAGGATTAGTTTTAACTAAATTTAATTAGTTCAGTCACTGACATGTGGGCCCAGGCCCCACTGACAGTTAATTAGAGTTAATTTAACTCTGTTAATTAGCTGAGTCACTGACAGACACGGCCCACCAGTCAGGTTTGACCTGGCTGACCCAGTTGACCGCTGACGTCACACCTATGTCATGCTGACACATTAATTCAATGACTAGATTTATTCTTAAATAGGAAATTCCAAAAAATAGCCAAAACTTCTAAAAATCATAGAAAATCAACCATAGCTCCAAATGCAAAGATTTATATATGAAAAATGATCAGAAAAATTCAATCTATCCATATGTAATGGTTTCATGCATGACAAAACAAGTTAACCTTGCTGTTTAAGCAGAATAAGGTAATGCACTAATAAGGCCATGATAAAAGAGCTAACATTTGAATCTTTGATTCAAATGAGTTCATTCCATCCTGTTTTAGCTTGCATTAGGCCAGGACACATTCATTCTTCCATGTCATAGCATGCATCATATTGTTGCATATTGTCATGTGTTGATTATGTTTGGTGTGTCTTTCGTGGTAGGTTCTGCCTCCGAGGATAACCCCGAGTATCCGTCTGAAGGGCAGTACCCTACTACCACTACAACAGGCAAGCAACCCATTGATCATTTCGATACAAACCCATGTTCTCGCTTCTGCTCTTGTTTACTGCATTAAGACAACGCGATTCAAACTGCTGTGTGCTACGGTAGTTGAACCCTTATCCTCTGCATGACCTGTCATTGCCACAGTAACTAGATGAAACCCACTAGCATGTGTAGGAGTTGATTGAGCCATATATGTGATCCCTACCTTGCTATGCCTGCTATGCTTAGAGTTGTGTCAGGTCTGGTTCATCTGGGTGATGGGCTAGAGTGAAAGGATTATGTCGGTAATGTGAGGGATGTGTTGAACATGACTTGGTAAAGGTATCGATGAGAGGCCATGTAGGAGTACATGGTGGGTTGTTTCATTGAGACCGTCCCTAAGAACTGAGATCTGTATGTGTGATTTTAAGAATCAGCTACTACCATGCATTGGGATCCTTAATTGACCCTCTTGGCTTCTTAATCACCCTAGTACTCTGTCCAGGAGTAGCAAATAGTTTCTAGTGTTTGTAGGTTATGTGTTGGCGGCCGTGCGTAGCGCTGACCCTAGGGGTGGGCTATGTTGCGGTCGATACACCGTGGCCGGGTGTGTCAGGCGCCCGTTTGGCGTCCCGGGGCCCTATTCACATTGTTCGGGGCCGTATGTGGAAACCTCGGCCGGACTCCCTGCTGATGGAACCTGGATAGGCGATGAACCTGGACTAGAGACTTGAGTGTTTAGGTAGGCTATGGCCAACACCCTTGTTGGGCTTCCGCTTGAAGGTTGCCAAGTACATGTCGTGTAAACGGCGGTAAGTGGTGAAAGTGTGTATGAAGAAGTACACCCCTGCAGGGTATAAAACTATTCGAATAGCCGCGTCCGCGGTAAAGGACTACTTGGTTGCCTATACAGTTCATAGACAAGTTAATGGTTACTAGTAAAAGACTCAAGATAAGTGTGAGTACCAAGGATGGCCCTCTCGTAGGATGACGAGGAAGGATCCCCGGTGGAGTATTGTGTTGGTGAGTAGTGGACTCGTGTGCGAAAACTATTTTACTAGTGGAGTTCCGTAGGATAGCCTAGCCAAGAGTCAAAGCTGGCTTGCTGCAATAACCCCACCACCTTCTTGAGAATGAGCATGTATAGTAGGTTCTGTTGTAAGACTTGCTGAGTACCTTTGTACTCATGTTTGCTTAATTACTATTTTTAGACGACAACACCGCCCCCTCCGATGGGTTCTATGTATACCTCGATGTCGACGAGTGACTAGCCACCCAGGTGGTGATCCTGGCCATGGAGGGCCCTATGTAGATAGACATGCTTCGGAAGCCTTCTTGCTTTCTAGTGTCTGTACTCAGACTATTTACTTCCGCTTGTGCTTGTATGCTTGTATGATTTGAGTGTCGGGTCATGTGACCCCTACCTGTATGAACTTGTTATGTATGGCTCTTTGGAGCCTTTAATTAAAGTACTTGAGTTGTAGAGTTTTGTTGTGATGCCATGTTGTATATACTCATATCGGGCATATTGTGTGTATGATTGAAATGCTTGGTATGAGTGGGATCTGACAATCTAGTTGTTTATCCTTGGCAGCCTTTCTTATGGGGAAATGTAGTCTAGTGTTCCTCGAGCCATAGTAGTCCGCTACAGCCCGGTTCACCGGAGTCCTGCTAGCCCAGCACTACTGCTCAGGACACTTGACTGGCCGGCATGTGTTTCACTTTGTTCCTATGTCTGTCCCTATGGGGAAATGTCCCGCGGTGACATCCGGAGTCCTGCCTAGCCTGCTACAGCCCGGGTTCCCCGGAGTCCTCTTAGCCCAGTGCTACAGCCCGGATTCACTCGCTGATGACCGACATGCTCGATGTGATTCATGTATGCCTGTCTCCATAGGTCTGTGCCGCTTTGGGTTCACGACTAGCCATGTCGGCCAGGGTTCTCTGTCATATGGATGCTAGCGACACTATCATATACGTGTGCCAAAAGGCGCAAACGGTCACGGGCCATGGTAAGGCGACACCCGTGGGATACCGTGCGTGAGGCCGCAATGTGATATGGGGTGTTACCGGCTAGATCGATGTGACTTGGAATCAGGGTCCTGACACTAACTTTAAGGGGCATCCTACAGAATGCTCTGCTAGAATCATACTCGTCGATTAGGAAGAGAGGTGTGAGACAATGCGCGAGAGACAGGCGTAAAGATAATGTGCATACATGAGACACGTAGGCATGTCCATGTATATAGAAAGGGTCAATGAGGATTGTGTGTTTGTATGTTTGCGAGAGGAAGAGTGCTTGTGATAAAGGTTAGTGAAAACAGTTGTAAATGGTTACGAGAGGGAGGGAGGGTTATATCTAGAGCATGTGTGCGAGAAAGACACCTCGGGAGAGAGTGTGTGAGCATTTGTGAGAGACCACTAATGGAGAGTGAAACTACACATAAAAGACTGCTCTACACATTGATTAAAGATATAAATTGTATCCAAATATTAGGATGGGATCATGATATTTGCAATTCACGTAAGGAGCAGTCATTGATCCATCAGACATCTAGATTCTATCAAATTTGAGCATGTCTATGTTATTATTCGATACAATTGATCCACATAGTTAGTATTTTGAACTCCAGACAATGCATCGCTTTAGCAATCGAATATAAACGTGAGTATAGTTCATGTTGTGTGTGTAAAGCACATTATACATACGAAAGTTACACAATGGACATTATAAATAGCTACCTATGAACTAGCATACATTTGAATTCAACTTAAGGTGGTTTAAAAAAATCGAATTCAACATGAAGTCCATTCAATTATTTGAATTTGATATCATGGCATTTGTAAACCATACCTAAATTATGGGGGCACCAATCTTTGCTCTGATTTTTTACATAATAGCATATGTAGTCGTGTACGAAATAGAATCAAATTTAGCTCCTCCATTCCAAAATACTCGTAGTTATAGGATTTTCAAGTGTCAAAATTTCAAAAGAAGCGGATAATTTAATGAGGTTTTCAAACATACAAGGTCAAATATAACGTTGTCTATTTAGGTTAATCCTCATAGTTCAAGAGTACTCTAAATGTGAATGCTTGTGTTTCAAAATTTCGAACGAAGCGCCAAAAGAGCCTCTAGTCGCCCGAAACCGCGTGAGACCAATGTTTGGTAGTACAAGGAAATTACTTTTCTAATAACTCTGACCCGTTAAACCTACCGGCCCGACGTCCAAAGGTCTAAACCAGGGTAGGTTTGTAGCTTCATCTAGACTCCACGCAACCGCATCCGAAAAAAATTCATACACAATGGCCACCTAAGCACACATGCGCGCGGCTGAAATCGCTTCCGCCCACTATTTGGGACACCTGGGATTACCATCCTACCCCCGACCCGCAGTAGGTTCGAAATTTAAGAGGGGGGCAAAGTTTGTACTTTCCCCAAATTTCAAACAAGCGTGTCCCATCATCTGTTCAAAAAACCCAAAAACAAGCACGCTCCAGACCGAAACATGGTTCCCCCCACCCGTCTAATTCCCCATTCGTACTCCGTGGGCGCCAAAACTACCTCTCCACCAGCCGTGAAACCCTGGCTTCCTCCGTCCGCCACCCCATCCCACCCTCAACCGCCGCCCTCCTCAATCACGCCGGAGCCAATACCCCGACGTCGTCGTCCACCGCAACCTCAACCATAATGCCCTCCATGGCTAGTAGTTGAAGCCGAGGCCGAGCCATCCGTACCCGAGCCAGTTCAACCACGCCATCCTGCGCCTCACCGTTGCCGCTCCAACTTCGCCACCCTCCACCGCACCGGAGCTGTTCCTGCTACGCCGTCCTTCGCCGCATCGGATCTGCTTCCCCTCTGCCGACATATGGCCACGGCAACACAGTCAACAATTTGGCCATGGGTTCGTCCAAGCCTGCACCCTCCAGAACATCGGTTTCCCGGTAAAAAGAAGAAGATCGGCATGACATGTGGAGGTGACCACACCGGCAACCGAAAAAGGTACTCCTCTTCCCTTATCCGTGCAAATCTTACGTCTCTGCTTGCACGGTATTCATCCCACAGAAGACACTAGTTGACCGCTTCTTCTTCATACTATATGTTCCTAGTAACTCGTGATGCACAAGGTTTCTCCTCATATACTATTTCACCTTAGCTAGAGGTCCGTCGCCCCCCTGAATTTCAATTTTTGGCCAGTTGAAGCATTCCCCGGCGTAACAGGCACTAGTACGCCTATTACACCGGGGAAGCAGCGCCTTGGTGTTTATCTTAGGGGAGTGTGCGGAGTAGAGGTACTGGCGCTCGATCTGGAGGTCGGCGGGATTAAAGGGATGGCCTGGGGCGCTGCCAAGCACGGCGGTGGTGTGAGGTCGATGGGAGGGCGGGGCGGCAGAGGCAGGGGTCTGGGCCGGTGGTCGCTGGTGGTTCGAGAAAAACCGTCAACAGTGACTGGCGGGAGGTAGACGAAGGCCATCTGCCCGTCCCTTATAGATCGGACGGTTCATTAAAAAATCGACTGACCTATTTATTTTCAGTCGACTGTTATCTTAGATATGACAACATGTGGTGGTGTGCTGGAGGAGTACCTACATTTCCTGTGCTCATATATTACAAAATCATACGGAGTAGAATCTAATTTTGTTTGCCATGAAATGTTGTAGAGCTATCATATGTCTCGTGTCATTTATTTTTCAGCCACCTGCTATCTGCTACTTTTACAGTGCACTAGTTCTGCACACACTTCACCCTTACTCTCACTATTGTGTTTTTATGCAAGGGTATTTCAGACTCTGCTGCCATGAGAGAAGCCAAAAAGAAAAGAGAGAAGTCGCTCCAGCTTCGTATGCGGGTAGGCAAGACACTTTACAGCGCTATAAAGGGTGCAGTGTCAGCAGATGGAGACGGTAAACATAGCTCTGGAGCTGATGACCTCGCTCGCAATGAACCACCATCCTAGGTGCTTGCTTTAACTTCACGGTGTCATATGTGGTTGCATGTTCCATATGGTGTCTAGCTTGTATTCGAAAGGCCGAAGTTGGTAAGATAAGGAAAGATTTTTTTTACATGAACCACCACCCTGTGAGCACCAGAAGACAAATAGCTAGTCAGGGCACTGGCCGAGCCAGTGACAAGCCCAGCAAAGATAGGCATCACCTGGAAGCCAACTAAAAATATGCGATGGTGGCGAAGCAGCCCGCCTCCCACCAGGCTCTCAAGACCTAGATGATCATGCTCACCACTCCAGCCGGATGTCTAGCTTGTATTGCTTCCAATTTTGTTAAATTGAACCCAATCGGGTCATCGCTGGAAACTGATTAATGTATACGGTCCTTGTCAAGGGGAACAAATATCCACATATACACAATGGCTTTTTGACATGCACATACCCTGGAGAGAAGATTGGCTCATACTGGGTGATTTTAATTATATATGCTCACCGGAAAATCGTAATAAACCTGGAGGAGATATCCACGATATGTTCACTTTCAATGACTTCATACGTGAACAAAATCTTACTGAGCTACCTATAAAGGGCAGAAGATATACGTGGTCTAACATGCAACATAACCCTCTATTGGAACATCTCGACTGGTTTTTTACATCCTTAAACTGGACTGCCACGTTTCCAAACACCACGGTGACCCCCTAGGTAAGCCAGTATCTGATCATGTCCCCTGCTCTGTGGCCATTCAGACATCAATACCGTGTAGCAAGATTTTTAGGTTTGAAACTTACTGGATCGCACACCCAGGGTTTATGGATGTTGTGTCCCTAGCCTGGAATAAACCAATCAAATATAACAAGAAGTCCAATGCAGCATCCCGTCTGTGTCAAAAACTGAAGGCAGTCTGGCATGCTCTCAAACATTGGAGCCACCATATCTCTTGACTGAAGATTGCGATTGAGAACACCAACAAAGCTCTGGTTGAACTCGACAATATTGCTGACCGGCGATCCCTCACGTTGCCAGAAGGTAATTTTAGAGATATACTCAAAAAACATTTGCTTCGCCTGCTACAATACCAAAAAGAGCATTGGAAAAAACGATGCACCATCAGATGGATTCAGTTTGGTGATGAGAATTCAAAAAAAATTCAAGCTGTGGCCACGAAAAGATACAGAAAGAATTTTGTAAAAACCTTGTAAGACCATAATGGAGCTGAGGTGGATGACCACATAGCAAAAGAGGCGATCTTGTTTGACACATACAAAGAAAGACAAGGATCTTACGATCCACAACCAATGAAGTTCAACCTCTCACAAATGCTCCGATAAGAAGTTGATTTTCACAGCTTGATTACCCCATTTACACATGCAGAAATCGACACGATAGTCAAAGAAATGCCACCAGATAGGGCCCCAGGACCGGATGGGTTTAACGGGGCATTCATTAAAGCTTGCTGGCCCATTATCAAAAATGATATTTATCAACTATGTGAAGAGTTCCATGAGGGGCATTTAAATCTAGAGAGCATCAACTATGGGCATATCACTTTAATACCTAAGAATAATGCTCCTGTGACAGTCAATGACTTTCGCCCGATCACACTCCTGAATTGCTGCCTCAAGCATATAACCAAGATACTTGCCAATCGCCTCAAGAAAATTATTTTAAAGATTGTTCATCGCAACCAATATGGCTTCCTCCATGGTCGATCCATCCACGACTGCCTTGCATGGGCTTTCGAGTATATTTATTAGTGCCAAGAGTCCAAACGAGAGATTGTACTGTTGAAACTAGACTTCGCAAAGGCTTTTGATACGATCCAACACCCTGCGATGATGCTAATTATGAAACACATGGGCTTTCCAACCCAATGGCTAAACTGGGTGGAAAATATCTTCTCATCGGGCAAATCCTCGGTGCTTCTCAACGGGGTGCCAGGTCGACAATTTCTCTGTAAATGTGGTGTACGTCAGGGCGACCCTCTATCACCATTGTTATTTGTGTTGACAGCGGACCTGCTCCAAACCGCTCTAAATGAGGTACCTCAAAACCAGATCATCCAACACCCAATCCTGCCAAAAGGAAATGACCAGTACCCGGTGATTCAGTACGCTGACGACATGATAATTATCCTCCCTTCCTGCATCAATCAGACCACCAAGATCAAACAGATTCTTGAGGATTATGCTACTTCTGTGGGACTCAAAATCAATTTTCATAAGTCGGCGTTGGTGCCCATCAACACCCCTCAGGACAAATGTGATGAGCTGGCAACGATTTTTGGCTGTGTTCAAGCAACCATGCCATTCACTTACCTTGGGCTACCCTTAGGCACCACTCGACCTTTGGTTTTGGATCTAACACCGTTTGTTTGCAAGGCAGAAAGAAAAGTCACTGCGACTATGTCACTCATGTCCTATGCAAGTAGATTAGCACTCCTAAACTCCCTCATCACGTCGCTGGCTATCTATCCCATGGGAACCTTAAGACTCCCTCCGAAAATCATTGCACAATTGGACAAAATCAGGAGATACTGCCTCTGGAATAAGAAAACAGACAATGGAGACAAATGCAACTCGCTGGCTGCTTGGTCCATGGTTTGCCACCCAAAACAGAGCGGTGGACTTGGGGTCCTGGACCTTCATATTCAAAATGACGCTTTGCTACTCAAACTCCTACACAAGTTCTACAATCAGCAAGACACACCTTGGGTTAGTCTCATCTGGAATACATATTATACAGATTCTGTACCCCATGCAACAGAACCTTGCGAATCCTTTTGGTGGCGAGACCTCATCCAATTAATGCCAATTTATCGAGGAATAACCCAAGTCAATGTGCACAATGGCAGCTCCGCCCTGTTCTGGAAAGATGACTAGAACCATTCCATTTATGAGGGAAAATACCCAAGAGCATTTTCTTACTGCAAGAACGGCGACATTCTGATTCAAGCCTTCCTCAACACATCTGATCGGGCAGCAACCTTTCATCTCCCGCTTTCAGTACAAGCCCACGATGAGCTGAGGCAGATTCAAAGGGAAGTAGCTACTGTGGAATTCACAAACGAGAATGATACATGGACCTGCTGTTGGGGTGCACACAGTTTTAAAACAACATCGTATTACAGCTACTACTTCAGAGAGATAAAGGCGCATGTGGCTTTCAACTGGCTATGGAAAACTAAATGCACGGCAAAAATAAAGGTTTTTGGGTGGCTCCTCCTATCTGACCATCTTAATACAAGGAACATGCTCAAGCGCAGACATTATAACATAGGGACCAATTTGGATTGTTTGCTATGTGGCCAACACATTGAAGAAACAGTGGAGCACCTCTTCTTCCACTGCACTTTTAGCCAGGCCTGCTGGAGGATACTGAACATCACATGGAGCAACCATCAACATCGCCTCCAGCTGCTGGAAAAATTGAAAGAAAGACACCATCACAAAATGATCATGGAGATATTCCTCCTAGCAGCCTGGAGCTTATGGAAAGAACGCAATAACAATCACTTTAGAAACATGCGGCCATGCATTGGCTCATGGAAAGGGAGGTTCATTAATGACTTTCGAGATCTCCTACATAGACTACCTGACCACAAAAAACATCTGGTTTCGAGATCTCCTACATAGACTACCTGACCACAAAAAACATCTGGTGCACGAAACTTTGGCTACTATACATTGACCCTATACATAGAGAGATCTATAGAGGAATCCTTGCTAAGGATATTGCCTACATCTTGTAACTTAGCCATGTAGTTGTTTCTCTCCCTCCTCCCCCCCTCTCCACCCTGTGCATATGTAACAAACTTTCATATTTGGTAATATATAAGCAGTAGGAGCCTTTCCTACTGTCCTAACCTTCAAAAAATTTGGTTAAATTGCATCTGCTTAGCTTACACATTATACCTTTGAATATGACATGCCTTTTTGTTTTTGGTACATACTAGTACATCTGTGTATTAACCATGTTCTTACATTTAACTAATGTTCTTGTGTATCCCTCATCAATCACTTATGATGAGGAAGGCAGGCAAGGGGACTACTCCTCATTTAAAGAATGCAGCGTCAGCCTCCCGACATGATTCTCAAGAAACAGAAATGCTAGATGAAGATAGTGAATGTAGCTCTGTAGTTGATTACAACATTTCCCCTATACTAGCATCACAGGTGCTTGCTCTAACTTGGCAGCGTGATATGTGGTTGCATGTTGCATATGGTGTCTAGATTGTAATTCTTCCAATCTGGTTAAACTGCATGTGCTAGTCTTCTTAGCTTATACATTATACCTGTTAATGTGACATGCCTTCCTATATTTAGTACATAGTACATCTATCTATTAAGCATCTCCTTACATAAAACTATAGTTTTTTTGTATCCCGCATCAATCAACATGACGAGACACCTTTAGTATATGCAGTGCGATATTAGTTGCATCTTTCATATGATTTATAGCATGCGCTGCTTCTAATTTGTTGAAATTCCATTTAGGATGGGACGTTTTTAACTTGGCAGAGTCATATTGGTTGAATCTTTCATGTGGTGTCTAGCTTGCATTGCTTCTTATTTGCTGGAATGGTTTCTGCTTAGTTTACACAAACAGTTGTGAACATGCCATGCCGTCCTGTTTTTTGTACATATTCCATCATGGTATCATGTGTTTGCCTTACATCAAAGTAGTGATTGTCAGTATCATGCATGAATGAGTTCTGAAGATAGAATTTTATTGCTTTTTCTTGTCGGTTTTACTTGACAATTCAAAATCAATAAAGCGGAAGGAAGTTAGCAAGGCAGCGGATAAAGGTGCTCCTTCCGAACGGAGGGCCTCTATAGTTTCTACTCCTCCACACCCCCAAGATGATTTCCAAGACAACACATGCATAGACACTCAACAAAGCTGTGTTTATGATGAGCACGTCTCCCCTAGTGCAGCATCACCGGTGCTCCCTCTAACTTGGCACTGTTATATGTGGTTGCATGTTATGTGTGATGTCTAGCTCGTATTGCTTCTAATTTTGTTGAATTCCATCTGCTTACTTTACACATTATACTTGAATAAGACACGTGTTCCTGTTTCTAGAAAATACAATATATGTCTATCACACCATGTTCTTACATCAAATTACTACTGTTGTGTAACCTGCAACAATCACTTATCATAAGACACGTTTGACTTCGAAGTGTGATATAGGTTACATCTCACATTCTTTTCTAGCTTGTACTACTAATTTGTTGAAATGACACTTATGACAAGACAGTTTTAACTTGGTAGAGTGATATTAGTTGCATCTTTCATATGGTGTCTATCTTTCATTGCTTCTAATTTGTTGAAATGCCTTCTCCTTAGTTTACACATCATAAACTGTGAATATGCAATGTTGTGAATATGCAATGGTACTAATGACAAGAGACCTCTAACATGGTAGTGTGATATAGGTTACATCTCACATTCTTTTCTAGCTTGTACTACTAATTTGTTGAAATGACACTTATGACAAGACAGTTTTAACTTGGTAGAGTGATATTAGTTGCATCTTTCATATGGTGTCTATCTTTGATTGCTTCTAATTTGTTGAAATGCCTTCTCCTTAGTTTACACATCATAAACTGTGAATATGCAATGGTACTAATGACGAGAGACCTCTAACATGGTAGTGTGATTTTGTTTGCATCTTGCATATGATTTATTTCTTGTACTGCTTCACATTTGTTTAAACGCAATTTATGATGAGACATTGTTAACTTGGCAGAGCGATATTTGTAGCATCCTTCATATGGTGTCTACCTTCCATTGCATTGCTTCTAATTTGGTGAAATGTCTTCTTCTTAGTTTACACATCATAGTTCTGGTTATCTCTTCCATCCTGTTTTTCATACATATTACATCCTCCTATCATGTGGTTGTCTAACATCAAAGTTCAGTTCGTCTGCATCACACATCAATTTGTTCTGAAGAACTAAATTGTTATTCGTTTTTCTTGTTGGCTTGACTTAACATGGCACAGAGAAAGAGGAAGAAACATAGAATGGCAGGGAATGAGAAGCGGATGAATCCTGCAGATTCTGCTGGTACTGATGGTGCAATAGAAGGTCAAAGTTCAGCGAAAAATTATACAAACACGGCATCCCATGCTACACGAGTTGCAAAAAAAGCCAAATAGAAACAAATAGCTGCCACCAAACAAGCAGAGACAGTCCTAGTTCTTGCAACACCTACCACAGTACTACTAGCTGCACGACTTACTCGTGTGTCAACTGAGCTAGCAGCACGTTCCCAAGCTCCCTTGCCACCTGACACTACTTCCCAAGAACTCTTGACACAAGACGAGTTGGCAATATCAGATGAACCTTGTGAGCTTCAACAGCAAGAAGGTAGTTGCTGGAGTCAAGTTACAGTTGCATGCTTCTTTATATGTAGTCTCACAGTTTGATGTGCACTAACACTTCCTATGTTCGTTCTTGGACTAGCACCTAGGCACAAGAGGAAACAAACATCAGGGATAATGCTCGATAGGTTAACTAAATCTAGAGGAGGAAGAACGGAGATCCATTTTGAGGCAGGTTTAAAAAGGCCACGTGATGCTACAGAGACAGCCAAGTTAG
Source organism: Triticum dicoccoides (assembly GCF_002162155.2). Taxonomy (NCBI): domain Eukaryota; kingdom Viridiplantae; phylum Streptophyta; class Magnoliopsida; order Poales; family Poaceae; genus Triticum; species Triticum dicoccoides. Next base: position 492,831,048 of record NC_041392.1, read on the forward strand.
TATCAGAGGCGACGGTTGCCATTAGGTGTCATGTACGTATCCTCCCAACATGGATTCAGTACAGGAATGACAAAGACGAAACCCAGTTCAACACCTTCCTCGACCATTTATCTGTAAGTATGGTTATGTATGGAAACTAGTAATATCGTCTTGCTCTGTCCCATACTTTTTAGGTTGCTGATAATGAGACTCCCATAATTTTCAACAGATGAGGTTCAAGTTGGATAGCCAAGATGATGCAACCAGACAAGCTTGCACCCATGTTTTCAAGTCTGCTCTGCGATAGTATTGATATAACTTGAGGAAAACTCACTTTGAAGGCAAGGCTAACAGTGAACTTTCCCAAACATCTCCAGTGGAAAATATATCGGATGAATACTGGAGGGGCCTTGTTAAACACTAGTCTGATCCAAAGTATCAGGTACATTATATATATGTGATCAGATCACATGTTGAAGTCCTATTTACGCATGTGCCACACAAATCTATCTTCTTGTAGGTGAACTGTTCAAAGAACAAGGCCAACCGTACGAAAGTGAAATTCCAACAGACGACAGGATCTCGTAGCTATATTGCACACTGTGAGGCTCTTGTAATTAGTTGTTGTTTCACTCTTTTCGCTGTACGATATTATCAGATCTATATTGACTTGTTCGAAATGCAGAGGAAAGCCCGCAAGGACCAAAAAGTACCTGAAACAAATGTTGTGGAAATCTTCAAGGACTGTCACACCAGCAAGAAGAAGGGCATGACTACACCAGTCAAAGCCGCTATTGTGAGTCCATAATCCTCATGCCTTTTAACTACTACTTACTCTGACTTGTGCCTTGAACTGCATGGTTTGCAACCAATGTCTATTACTCTTTTCAATTTTATACACAATTGTCTTAGCGTATCATTGCACCTTACAAGGTTTAAAAGAGAGGAGTGATGTTCCTTTGATCTTGACCCGTAATCTAGTTTCGTGCTGGACTTGCCCACACAACGTTACAATTGCCTGTTTGTCTGTTCTCAGTTGTTTTGTGATATGAATGATGTCATACTATGCTTACCGTATTATAAACTTCGTCTCTTTATCCTTAGCCCTCAATACAATGTGAAGAAATAGACAATACATTAGCGATGGTACATGGTCATATGTTTGGAACCTGGTTTTATTATGTACTTTGCAATAAAATACAACTAATATTTTACATGGGTTCACCAGAATAAGTTCTGTATATAGGCCAAAACTATTTTGTTTGGTTTTGCTGCCTCCTTAATATCTTCTGTTCTGGTACTACTAATGTAAAACCTCAACTTTTCAGTGAGCTATGGAAAAAATGGTGGAACCGCCACCTTCTGAAGGTGGTGAGGCAACTATAACCGCAATGTCAACTCTTGCTGCAGTGGGTCAGTACCTATCCACTAACAGTGCCAAAAGCAAGTTCCTGCGTAATATTGGGTTGGTTGTTAAGGCAATATTATCCAAACTGCCTCATGATCAACATATGCAGGCTCAAAGCAATGTTGTATCTGCGCTCCAGACACAAGTCCATTCCCTAACAGAGACCCTTTGTGAAACAAGGAGAAACATTGCTCAATGTCGTCAAGATATGCATGGTTTTGAAACCAGACTATCAGACATTTTCTATGTTGTTCTGGAGCCTAGAGGAAATGAAGGCGAGGGTTATGGTGCTCCATCAGACAATACAGCATGAAAACGTAACAGTCAGGTCAAATGAACTGAGCTTCTGAACTTCTGGTGGTGCATTTGTCTGCTAGACTGTTAAGTTTTATGCCAACCTTCCTTTTGTTATATAGTTGTAATTTGTTTTGTTGTGATATAAAATTTATTCTTAACGTGCAGCCACCGGCTGAAGAAAACAGCAAGCCATATTTGTATAGTGTAGGGTGTTCCCTATATTTGCACTGGTGGCGATCTTTGATGCCGAGTGGATGTAATCTGTGCAATCGCCTTAATAGCCTAGCGTTAGTTTTGGCCTTATTTATTTCCTAGTCTTCTTTTTCCCTGGTTTGCTAGTGTCCGCAACTACCATGGGCCATATACGGGCCGTAGGATCCATGGGTCTCCTACGGGCCGTCGATAAATGGGCCTGTAATTGGTGGGCCTCGGGCCGTCGGATAAATGGGTCTACATGGGCCGTAATCGGGCGTAATTGGTATCGGCCCAACACGGTAACAGGCTGTTAACAGGCCGTAGGACAGCAAAGGCTTAATTCTGTCACAGGCATAACGGGTCGTTAATGGGCCAGAAAATAGGACGGGCTGGAAACGGCGCAACGGGTTAACAGGCCAGAAATGGGCCGACTCTTGCCATGGGCCGAATTTGGCCCATTAGGGTAACACGCCAGTAACAGGCCGACTCTTGCCATGGGTTGAATTTGGCCCATTACGGGAACAGGTCTGTAACGGGCCGACTCTTGCCATGGGCCGAATTTGGCCCATTAGGGGAACAAGCCAGTAACGGGCCGGAAGTAATCGAGGGCCGAAAAGGAGCCCAAGAACGTATGGGCCGTCAATAGGCCGAAAGCTAACACAGGCTGGAAACGGCCCATGTAAATCATAGGCCGTTAACGGGTATAAAGAAAATTATTGTTCATTATGGGCTAGAGTCACCGTGGGCCTGTAAAGGGTCGAAAGATACGAAGGCCTCATATGGGTCGAAAGACGTCGTGGGCCATACATGGGCCGAAAGTGAAATGGGCTGGTGTTATATTCGACGGCCCACATGACGTTGTTGGGCCGATTTCCTTTAGGGCTTAATGGGTCGTGAGTTAACGGGCCGTAAAATGGGCTATTTGCGAAGAGACCGTTAACAGGCTTTTCATGGGCCAGCCCATTAACTTTTGACCAAGTCAAACGGGCCGGCTTTGTAAGCTAAATGGGCCAGTGGTGGGCCGTGGCACGTGTCGACATATCATAGGTGCCTATCTGACCCACTAACGAGCTGACACGTGTTTCGTCTGGCCAATAAGAATTTTACACATGGAAATTTCCCATTGGTCGGGGCTGTTAACAGGTTATCGGATCCAAAACCCCACCCGATAGCTTAACGGCGTTCCATTACAGTGGATGCCACATGTCGGTCACCCTTGAGGAAAGCACTTCTATAATGCGCGACTTATCATCATGGAAGTGGACACTTCTGTGATGATAATTTTGGCAATGTCATGGAACACTTCTACGACAGCACAGGTATGACTATCTTGATTCTGTCATAAAATTGTCATGGATGTACATGCATGACAAAAAACGCGACCTACTGTGACAAACATGTATCATCACGGAAGTGTATTTTTTTGTAGTGGGTGGAGTTAGGGTTTTGGCTCTGTATCTGATCGTTTGCGGGTACGTAGGTATATATA
>NC_041392.1:492834601-492864233 GCF_002162155.2 Triticum dicoccoides
TGGATCATGTTCGGTGAGAAAATCATGTTCCCGAAGGTTTCATTCCGTTTGGACTCCGTTTGATATTCCTATTCTTCGAAACCCTAAAATAGGCAAAAAACCAACAATTCTGGGCTGGGCCTCCGATTAATAGGTTAGTCCCAAAAATAATATAAAAGTGGATAATAAAGCCCAATAATGTCCAAAACAATACATAATATAGCATGGAGCAATAAAAAATTATAGATACGTTGGAGACGTATCAAGCATCCCCAAGCTTAATTCCTGCTCGTCCTCGAGTAGGTAAATGATAAAAACAAAATTTTTGATGCGGAGTGCTACTTGGCATAATTTTAATGTAATTCTTCTTAATTGTGGTATGAATATTCAGATCTGAAAGATTCAAGATAAAAGTTCATATTAACATAAAAATAATAATACTTGAAGCATACTAACTAAGCAATTATGTCTTCTCAAAATAACATGGCCAAAGAAAGTTCATCCCTACAAAATCATATAGTTTAGTCATGCTCCATTTTCGTCACACAAGAATGCTCTCATCATGCACAACCTCGATGACAAGCCAAGCAATTGTTTCATACCTTAGCAATCTCAAACCTATAAAATTTCACGCAATATATGAGCACGAGCCATGGACATAGCACTATGGGTGGAATAGAATATGATGATGGGGGTCATGTGGAGAAGACAGAAAGGGAGAAAGTCTCACATCAACGAGGCTAATCAATGGGCTATGGAGATGCCCACCGATTGATGTTAATGCAAGGAGTAGGGATTGCCATGCAACGGATGCACTAGAGCTATAAATGTATGAAAGCTTAACAAAAGAAACTACGTGGGTGTGCATCCAACTTGCTTGCTCACGAAGACCTAGGGAACTTGAGGAGGCCCATTGTTGGAATATACAAGCCAAGTTCTATAATGAAAATGTCCCACTAGTATATGAAAGTGACAAAACAAAAGACTCTATATCATGAAGGTTATGGTGCTACTTTGAAGCACAAGTGTGGCAAGGGATAGTAACATTGTCCCTTCTCTCTTTTTTCTCTCATTTTTAGGCTTTTTTATACGGTCTTTGTCTTTTTTTCCCCACTTGGGACAATGCTCTAGAAAATGATGATCATCACACTTCTATTTATTTACAACTCGATGCTAGAACAAAAGATGACTCTATATGAATGACTCCGGCGGTGTATCGAGATATGCAATGAACCAAGAGTGACATGTATGAAAGAGTTATGAACGGTGGCTTTGCCTCAAATACTATGTCAACTACATGATCATGCTAAGCAATATGACAATGATGAATGTGTCATGATAAACGGAATGGTGGAAAGTTGCATGGCAATATATCTCCGAACGGCTATGGAAATGCCATAATAGGTAGGTATGGTGGCTGTTTTGAGGAAGATATAAGGAGGTTTATGTATGAAAGAGCGTATCATATCACGGGGTTTGGATGCACCGGCGAAGTTTGCACCAACTCTCTATGTGAGAAAGGGCAATGCACGGTACCGAAGAGGCTAGCAATGATGGAAGGGTGAGAGTGCGTATAATCTGTGGACTCAACATTAGTCATAAAGAACTCACATACTTATTGCAAAAATCTACAAGTCATCAAAAACCTCGGCACTACGCGCATGCTCCTAGGGGGATAGATTGGTAGGAAAAGACCATCGCTCGTCCCCGACCGCCACTCATAAGGAAGACAATAAAAAAACACCTCATGTTTCAAATTTGTTACACAACGTTTACCATACGTGCATGCTACGGGACTTGCAAACTTCAACACAAGCACTTCTCAAATTCACAACTACTCAACTAGCACGACTTTGATATTATTACCTCCATATCTCAAAACAATCATCAAGCATCAAACGTCTCTTACTATTCAAAACATTCCTAGGAAAAAATTTACTAATATTGAATACCTAGCATATTAGGATTATTTAAGCAAATTACCATGCTATTTAAGACTCTCAAAATAATCTAAGTGAAGCATGAGAGATCAATAGTTTCTATAAAACAAGTCCACCACCGTGCTCTAAAAGATATAAGTGAAGTACTAGAGCAAAACTATATAACTCAAAAGGTAAAAGCGAAGCACATAGAGTATTCTAAAAAATTGCAAATCATGTATGGCTCTCTCAAAAGGTGCGTACAGCAAGGATGATTGTGGTAAACTAACAAATAAAAACTCAAATAATACAAGACGCTCCAAGCAAAACACATATCATATGGTGAATAAAAATATAGCTCCAAGTAAAGTTACCGATAGAAGTAGACGAAAAGAGGGGATGCCTTCCGGGGCATCCCCAAGCTTTGGCTTTTAGGTGTCCTTAGATTATATTGGGGGTGCCATGGTAATCCCAAAGCTTAGGCTCTTGCCACTCCTTGTTCCATAATCCATCAAATCTTTACCCAAAACTTGAAAACTTCACAACACAAAACTTAAAGTAGAAAATCTCGTGAGCTCCGTTAGCGAAAGAAAACAAAAGACCACTTCAAGGTACTATAATTAACTCATTATTTATTTATATTGGTGTTAAACCTACTTTATTCCAACTTCTCTATGGTTTATAAACTATTTTACTAGCCATAGATTCATCAAAATAAGCAAACAACACACGAAAAACAGAATCTGTCAAAAACAGAATCTGTCAAAAACAGAACAGTCTGTAGTAATCTGTAGCTAGCGCAAGATCTGGAACCCCGAAAATTCTAAAATAAATTTCTGGACGTGAGGAATTTATCTATTAATCATCTGCAAAAGGAATTAACTAAATATAACATTCCAAATAAAAATAGCAGCAGTTCTCGCGAGCGCTAAAGTTTCTGTTTTTTACAGGAAGATTAACAAGACTTTCCCCAAGTCTTCCCAATGGTTCTACTTGGCACAAACACTTATTAAACACAAAAAACACAACCTAAACAGAGGCTAAATGAATTATTTATTACTAAATAGGAGCAAAAATCAATGAATAAAAATAAAATTGGGTTGCCTCCCAACAAGCGCTATCGTTTAACGCCCCTAGCTAGGCATAAAAAGCAAGGATAGATCTAGGTATTGCCATCTTTGGTAGGCAATTCTTCAATGAGGCATCTACCATCTTTAGCAATTTCTTTCTTTTTATTGATTATCAAACTTTTAGGCACAAGATTGAAAAATTCATTTGTAACGAATGGTTCCTTAATGATAGCAAAAAGATTTGGATGAATACTTATAGATTTGAGATCCGCAGTTTCCTTAGAGGATTCACCCTTATTTTTAGGAACATACATAAGCTTGGCAATTTTATTGGAAGAACTTGGAGTATTCTTTATGGAAGAAAAATCGGTTCCCAAGTTGGTAATAATATCCTCAAGTTTATCGATCCTAGTGGAATCATGATTTATTTTCTCATTAACTATGGGCTCCTTATCTTTAATATTTTTCAAAGTGACTCCTACTTTAGATCCATATTGAGAGATTTGGTTGTGGATCTTTTATCCAAATTTTCAATTAACTCTACGGTAGCAACCTTGTTTTCAATAATTTCGAGCCTCTGCATTACATGCTCCAAAGTTAAAACAGTTCCATTAACCAAAAGAGAGGGTGAGCCAAACAAATCTATCATAGCATTATAAGAATCAAAAGTATGACTACACAAGAAGTTCCCTCCGGTAATAGTATCAAGGATATATTTGTGCCCAGGAGTTACACCTACATAAAAATTGCGAAGAAGAACGGAAGTAGATTGCTTCCTGGTAGATCTATTTTGAGCATTGCAAATTCTATACCAAGCATCTTTTAGATTCTCTCCCTCCCTTTGCTTAAAATTTAGAATTTCATTCTCGGGAGGCAACGGAGAAGATAAGGGACTAGCCATAACGACAAGCAAACGGAAAAGAGGCAAATAGAGAAAGAGAGGGAGGATAGAGAGAGAGGGCGAATAAAACGGCAAGGGTGAAGTGGGGGAGAGGAAAACAAGAGGCAAATGGCAAATAATGTAATGCGGGAGATAGGGATTATGATGGGTACTTGGTATATTGATATTTGCGTAGACTCCCCGGCAACGGCGCCAGAAATGGCTCATTGTCGGGAGTCAAATCTTGACTTCCGCGAACCTCCCTGGCAACGGCGCCAAAAATCCTTCTTGCTACCTCTTGAGCACTGTGTTGGTTTTCCCCGAAGAGGAAGGGATGATGCAGCAAAGTAGCGTAAGTATTTCCCTCAGTTTTTGAGAACCATGGTATCAATCCAGTAGGAGGCTACGCGCGAGTCCCTTGTACCTGCACAAAACAAATAAATCCTCGCAACCAACATGGTAAGGGGTTGTCAATCCCTACATGGCCACTTACGAGAGTGAGATCTGATAGATATGATAAGATAATTTTTTTGGTATTTTTATGATAAAGATGCAAAGTAAAATAAAAGCAAAGTAAAAAAGCAAAGGAAATAACTAAGTATTGGAAGATTAATATGATGAAGATAGACCCGGGGGCCATAGGTTTCACTAGTGGCTTCTCTCAAGAGCATAAGTATTCTATAGTGGGTGAACGAATTACCGTTGAGCAATTGACAGGATTGAGGATAGTTATGAGAATATCTAGGTATGATCATGTATATAGGAATCACGTCCGAGACAAGTAGACCGACTCCTGCCTGCATCTACTACTATTACTCCACTCATCGACCGCTATCCATCATGCATCTAGAGTATTAAGTTAATGAAAACAGAGTAACGCCTTAAGCAAGATGACATGATGTAGAGGGATAAACTCATGCAATATGATGAAAACCCCATCTTGTTATCCTCGATGGCAACAATACAATACATGCCTTGCTGCCCTACTGTCACTGGGAAAGGACACCGCAAGATTGAACCCAAAGCTAAGCACTTCTCCCATTGCAAGAAAGATCAATCTAGTAGGCCAAACCAAACTGATAATTCAAAGAGACTTGCAAAGATAACCAATCATACATAGAAGAATTCAGAGAAGATTCAAATAATATTCATAGATAGACTTGATCATAAACCCACAATTCATCGGTCTCAGCAAACACACCGCAAAAACAAGATTACATCGAATAGATCTCCACAAGAGAGGGGGAGAACATTGTATTGAGATCCAAAAAGAGAGAAGAAGCCATCTAGCTAATAACTATGAACCCGTAGGTCTCAGGTAAACTACTCACACTTCACCGGAGGGGCTATGGTGATGATGTAGAAGCCCTCCGTGATCGATGCCCCCTCAGGCGGAGCTCCAGAATAGGCCCCAAGATGGGATCTCGTGGATACAGAAAGTTGCGGCGGTGGAATTAGGGTTTTGGCTCTGTATCTGATCGTTTGGGGGTATGTAGGTATATATAGGAGGGAAGGAGTACATCGGCGAAGCAACAGGGGGCCCACGAGGGTGGAGGGCGCGCCTGGGGAGGGGTGCAGGCACGCCCCCCTACCTCATGGCCTCCTCTTTTGTGTCTTGATGTAGGGTCCGAGTCTCCTGGATCATGTTCGGTGAGAAAATCACGTTCCCGAAGGTTTCATTCCGTTTGGACTCCGTTTGGACTCCGTTTGATATTCCTTTTCTTCGAAACCCTGAAATAGGCAAAAGAAACAGCAATTCTGGGCTGGGCCTCCGGTTAATAGGTTAATCCCAAAAATAATATAAAAGTGGATAATAAAGCCCAATAATGTCCAAAACAGTAGATAATATAGCATGGAGCAATCAAAAATTATAGATACATTGGAGATGTATCATGCCTCCTGACATTTAGGGGTTGTGGCAGTGTCCCGAGGAGTTGAGCTCCGAGGTGTTGTCGTCACAATTTTATCATTGCAGTTCTGGAATACCTAAGTTCGCCGACATCGAAAATATCTTTTATGAAGTTGTTGGTGAGATAACCTCGACGCCACCGAGTACTGGGGCGGAAGTTCGGGAGTATTGCCATAACTCGTATAACAGATGCTTTTTGAAAGTTGAGGTACACGATTTCCGAAGGTTTGTTGGTTATGTGTTGAAGGATGGATACAGCTGGATGTAGGTATTGTTAGTTTGGGTGAGATATTATGCTTCCCCTGTATCCCCAACACCTGATTGCATAACCAGAAAATTTCTGGAGTTTATAGGTGCGAATTCAAGTAGCTCCTAGGATATCTTTCCAGGAGATGCATGATATGAGATTGGGTTCGACGTCTAGTGGTCTGCCTATCCACTGTTGGTTTTACAGTGGTCTCGTTGTGTCTTAAAGAGTCCTTGGCTATGCTGACTCGGGGACGCTTCGTATGTCATGTGCACTGCCTTGTACATGATGGTGCTGTACGATCGAGCCCATGTGGGCCCCACCATGAAAACTTCAGACAAAATCTCTATCATATGGTTGTTCCGGCTTATTCTGCAAGCCAATCCTTTGTTTTGTTTTGAGTTGTGGTATTCGAGTTGCTTCAAAGTCAAATGTTGCTTGCATGCCTCTTTCTAAGCGATGCTCTCATATTTCTATGAAGAGTATTAATCCTTCTTGATCATCAAGGTTGTCATCTCAATTCTATTTCCAACTGGTGTGCTTCCCTTCAAGTGGATCTGATCATTTCTACATTTGCTAGATCAATTCTCAGTTCTTTGCAACGTTGTTCGTTTCATCCGTCCCCAAGTTGCCTTTGTTTTCCCTCCCTCCCACCCTTCCTTTTTCTTCAAGGACTTAGATTTCTTAATCAAGTATTTTTTTATTGATGGGAAGCCTCTCCATTCTTTCCCGTAAATGTTCTTATTCGGTGATTCTCAGGAAGATACTAATGGAGCCTCAAGTCTATCATTCTCCATTCTTTTCTTCTCTGGTGGATTCAAGTCAAGCTTTGTCGATCATATCCTTTCCTCGTTTCAAATGTTTTCTCATGCCGGTGCACCTCTTAATCTTTCACCTCTCACTATTCATTTGTTCTGGAGTGCGAAGATATCTCAGAAGATTCGTTTCCATTCTCAATCCGTTCAAGTTATTTTGAGGTTGTTATCTCTTTCAAGCCATTTAATTCAACCGGCAAATTCTCTCTTTTAAATCGTTCAACGGTGTTTCTTTGAGTGGGCCTTAACCCACAGGTCTTTTCCCAGGATATTACCTGACGCTTCTAATTTTTCCAGAGTTATTCTCAAATTCTTCTCCAAGTTTGACGTAAGGATGAATCATCATCAGTCAAATGTCTTTCTCCAAGATCTTTCAAATTCTTTTCGTCATTGGTTCAGTCATTCTAATTTTCATTCCGGAGTGCCTCAACAATTCATGGTTGTGGTTCTCGTCGTCATTCTCGGATTTTGAGGACCGAAGAAGAGTTTCTCCTTCAAATTTTATCCGTTCTCTCAAAGATTCATGGTTCAAGCTTGATGCCAACCTCTCATAATTGTTTTTGATTGTGAGAATTCTTTTCACCCATCCGGAGCAATTCAGGAGTCTTTTCAGTTTGATTCTCCAGAACCCATCATCTCAGAATTATTCATTCTAAGCGGGTAGCTATCGTTCTCCAAATCTTACCAGTGCATCATTCAAATATCCTCTAATCGGTTCATGATCTCTTCATTCTCATGTATCTAATTTCCCTCTAGTATCTTCATTCATTTTCCAATTCTTCCTGGTAAATTGTGCCTTTGCTACTTTCATTTTTAATTATTATGGTGGTTCGTGTTGGAAATATGCCCTAGAGGCAATAATAAAATGGTTATTATTATATTTCCTTGTTCATGCTAATTGTCTATTATTCATTCTATAATTGTGTTATCCGGAAATCGTAATACATGTGTGAATACATAGACCACAACATGTCCCTAGTGAGCCTAAAGTTTACTAGCTCGTTGATCAATAGATGGTTACGGTTTCCTGACCATGGACATTGGATGTCATTGATAACGGGATCACATCATCAGGAGAATGATGTGATGGACAAGACCCAATCCTAAGCATAGCACAAGATCGTGTAGTTCGTCTGCTAGAGCTTTTCTGAATGTCAAGTATCATTTCCTTAGACCATGAGATTGTGCAACTCCCGGATACCGTAGGAGTGCTTTGGGTGTACCAAACGTCACAACGTAACTGGGTGACTATAAAGGTGCACTACAGGTATCTCCGAAAGTGTCTGTTGGGTTGGCATGAATCAAGAATGGGATTTGTCACTCCGTATTGATAGAGGCGGAGGTGTCCCGTCTTTCGATGAGATGATGGATTTCGCTTTGGTGGAAGTCGACTTTGACGATCCGACTACGAACGTGCGAGGACGTTGCGCCTTAGCAATCGCTAAACCAACTCCGAGAGGTTATTGACCACGCCGGAGCACGATCAACCTGACCACGAGGGTCTGTTTCCTGCGAGCAAACGAAGAACAAGCAAGAAACTGAGATTGCAATCTGGATATTGCGAATATAAGATGAAAGCTTTATTGATCAAGGTGGGGTTCTGTGACGCCTTTGTCTGGTCGTTGAACACAAACGAAGTACGCGAAGTTGCAGCTATGGCGAACTTTTAATCTAAACAAAACCCAAAGTCTAAACGATGCCCTAAGGGCTGTATATATGGAGGAAGAGGGGGGGAATTTCGTGGCCCTTGGTGGAGGGGTCCGAAATCAACCCTATCTCTTGTTTCCCCACACATACGGACTCTAAAAATAGCCTATACTTATGTATTTCGAAATTACATGGGCCTGGCCCAATAATAAGGTGACGCAGGACCTAAAATAGCCTCGGGACGAAATTTATGAAGTGGCATCTTGTATATTTCGTCCAAGGCTTCATGCACCCATTATGGTGGCTTCAAAGTCCTGAAATCATCACTTGTAACTCCGTTCTTGTTTCCCTTGCGCATGCCATCATCTCCATGCTTGTTCTTGCTCCAATGTTCATCCTTCTCCAAGCTAGGCCCTTCATTTGTAAGCAAAACAAATGTATCCAATTTAGGCAGCATCATATTCTCATGAACATTAGAATCATTACCAAGAAACAAAAGTACCTGGTAATTTAGTTGGCGTGCACGAGCTCTAGTAATTGGTCCAGTATGTATAGCAGCAGGGGCTGTGGGTGTAACAATTGTATTGATGTCCTCATCATCACGTATGTGTGTTGATTGTAGAGGCATTAATAATATTACTATTCGTTATCGTCATCCTATTCCTAGGCTAGATGATATGCTTGATGAATTGAGTGGCTCTACAATATTCTCCAAAGTTGATTTGCGTAGTGGCTACCATCAAATTCGTATGAAATTGGGAGATGAATGGAAAACAGCATTTAAAACTAAGTTTGGATTATATGAGTGGTTAGTCATGCCTTTTGGGTTAACTAATGCACCTAGTACTTTCATGAGATTAATGAACGAAGTTTTACGTGCTTTCATTGGACGATTTGTGGTAGTTTACTTTGATGACATATTGATTTATAGCAGATCTTTGGAAGAACATTTGGAACATTTACGTGTTGTTTTTATTGCTCTACGTGATGCACGTTTGTTTGGTAACCTTGGGAAGTGCACTTTTTGCACCGACCGAGTATCTTTTCTTGGCTATGTTGTTACTCCACAGGGAATTGAAGTTGATAAAGCCAAGATTGAAGCTATTGAGAGTTGGCCGCAGCCCAAAACGGTCACACAAGTGAGGAGTTTTCTTGGCCTTGCTGGATTCTATAGGCGTTTTGTGAGAGATTTCAGCACCATTGCTGCACCTCTCAACGAGCTTACAAAGAAGGATGTGCCTTTTGTTTGGGGTACCGCACAGGAAGAAGCCTTCACGGTATTGAAAGATAAGTTGACACATGCTCCTTTACTCCAACTTCCTGATTTTAATAAGACTTTTGAGCTTGAATGTGATGCTAGTGGAATTGGATTAGGAGGTGTGTTATTACAAGATGGCAAACCTGTTGCATACTTTTCTGAAAAATTGAGTGGGCCTAGTCTGAATTATTCTACTTATGATAAAGAATTATATGCTCTTGTTCGGACTTTAGAAACATGGCAACATTATTTATGGCCCAAAGAATTTGTTATACATTCTGATCATGAATCATTGAAACATATTAAAAGTCAAGCTAAACTGAATCGTAGACATGCTAAATGGGTTGAATTCATTGAGACTTTCCCTTATGTCATTAAACACAAGAAGGGAAAAGAAAATGTTGTTGCTGATGCTTTGTCTCGTCGCTATACTATGCTTTCACAACTTGACTTCAAAATATTTGGTTTGGAGACCATCAAAGATCAATATGTGCATGATGCTGATTTTAAAGATGTAATGCAGAATTGTAAAGAAGGAAGAATGTGGAACAAGTTTGTTGTTAACGATGGATTTGTGTTTCGTGCTAACAAGCTATGCATTCCAGCTAGCTCCGTTCGTCTTTTGTTGTTGCAGGAGGCGCATGGAGGAGGATTAATGGGACACTTTGGCGTGAAGAAGACGGAGGACGTACTTGCTACACATTTCTTTTGGCCAAAGATGAGACGGGATGTTGAGCGTTTTATTGCTCGCTGCACTACATGTCAAAAAGCTAAGTCACGACTCAATCCTCATGGTTTATATATGCCTTTGCCTGTACCTAGTGTTCCTTGGGAGGATATATCTATGGACTTTGTTTTAGGTTTACCTCGAACAAAGAAGGGGAGGGATAGCATATTTGTTGTCGTAGATAGATTCTCGAAAATGGCACACTTTATACCATGTCATAAAAGCGATGATGCTGTTAATGTTGCTGATTTGTTCTTTCGTGAAATTATTCGCTTGCATGGTGTGCCAAATACTATTGTTTCAGATCGTGATACTAAATTTCTTAGCCACTTTTTGATAGGGGCAAAGGTGTCCCGTCTTTCGATGAGATGGTGGATTTCGCTTTGGTGGAAGTCGACTTTGATGATCCGACTACGAACGTGCGAGGACGTCGCGCCTTAGCAATCGCTAAACCAACTCCGAGAGGTTATTGACCACGCCGGAGCACGATCAACCTGACCACGAGGGTCTGTTTCCTGCGAGCAAACGAAGAACAAGCAAGAAACTAAGATTGCAATCTGGATATTGCGAATATAAGATGAAAGCTTTATTGATCAAGGTGGGGTTCTGTGACGCCTTTGTCTGGTCGTTGAACACAAACAAAGTACGCGAAGTTGCAGCTATGGCGAACTTTTAATCTAAACAAAACCCAAAGTCTAAACGATGCCCTAAGGGCTGTATATATGGAGGAAGAGGGGGGGAATTTCGTGGCCCTTGGTGGAGGGGTCCGAAATCAACCCTATCTCTTGTTTCCCCACACATACGGACTCTAAAAATAGCCTATACTTATGTATTTCGAAATTACATGGGCCTGGCCCAATAATAAGGTGACGCAGCACCTAAAATAGCCTCGGGACGAAATTTATGAAGTGGCATCTTGTATATTTCGTCCAAGGCTTCATGCACCCATTATGGTGGCTTCAAAGTCCTGAAATCATCACTTGTAACTCCGTTCTTGTTCCCCTTGCGCATGCCATCATCTTCATGCTTGTTCTTGCTCCAATGTTCATCCTTCTCCAAGCTAGGCCATTCATTTGTAAGCAAAACAAATGTATCCAATTTAGGCAGCATCATATTCTCATGAACATTAGAATCATTACCAAGAAACGAAAGTACCTGGTAATTTAGTTGGCGTGCACGAGCTCTAGTAATTGGTCCAGTATGTATAGCAGCAGGGGTTGTGGGTGTAACAATTGTATTGATGTCCTCATCATCCTCCCCTTCTTGAAATGAAGTCGTCCTCGACGGAAGTTCATCTTCCTCACCCAAATAAGGCTTCAAATCTGCAATGTTAAAAGTGGGACTAACCCCAAAATCTGCAGGCAGCTCAAGTTTATATGCATTATCATTTATTTTCTCTAACACCTTAAAGGGACCATCAGCACGTGGCATTAACTTTGATTTGCGCAAATCAGGAAATCTATCCTTACGCAAATGTAACCAAACAAGATCTCCAGGTGCAAACACAACATGTTTTCTACCCTTATCTCCAGCAAGTTTATATTTAGCATTCATACGCTCAATGTTTTCCTTAGTTAACTCATGCATTTTTAAAATCAATTCAGCACGTTTTTTAGCATCAAAATTAACCTTCTCCGAAGATGGAAGAGGCAACAAATCAATAGGTGCACGAGGTAGGAAACCATACACAACTTCAAAAGGGCACATCTTAGTAGTAGAATGCAATGAACGATTATAAGCAAATTCAATATGAGGCAAGCATTCCTCCCACATTTTCTTATTATTCTTCAAAACAGCCCTAAGCATAGTAGACAACGTTCTATTGACTACTTCAGTTTGTCCATCAGTTTGGGGTGACAAGTAGTACTAAAAAGCAGTTTAGTCCCCAACTTAGCCCATAAACATCTCCAAAAGTGGCTAAGAAATTTAGTATCACGATCTGAAACAATAGTATTTGGCACACCATGCAAGCGAATAATTTCACGAAAGAACAAATCAGCAACATTAACAGCATCATCGCTTTTATGACATGGTATAAAGTGTGCCATTTTCGAGAATCTATCCACGACAACAAATATGCTATCCCTCCCCTTCTTTGTTCGAGGTAAACCTAAAACAAAGTCCATAGATATATCCTCCCAAGGAACACTAGGTACAGGCAAAGGCATATATAAACCATGAGGATTAAGGCGTGACTTAGCTTTTTGACATGTAGTGCAGCGAGCAATAAAACGCTCAACATCCCGTCTCATCTTTGGCCAAAAGAAATGTGTAGCAAGTACGTCCTCCGTCTTCTTCACGCCAAAGTGTCCCATTAATCCTCCTCCATGCACCTCCTGCAACAACAAAAGACGAACGGAGCTAGCTGGAATGCATAGCTTGTTAGCACGAAACACAAATCCATCGTTAACAACAAACTTGTTCCACATTCTTCCTTCTTTACAATTATGCATTACATCTTTAAAATCAGCATCATGCACATATTGATCTTTGATGGTCTCCAAACCAAATATTTTGAAGTCAAGTTGTGAAAGCATAGTATAGCGACGAGACAAAGCATCAGCAATAACATTTTCTTTTCCCTTCTTGTGTTTAATGACATAAGGGAAAGTCTCAATGAATTCAACCCATTTAGCATGTCTACGATTCAGTTTAGCTTGACTTTTAATATGTTTCAATGATTCATGATCAGAATGTATAACAAATTCTTTGGGCCATAAATAATGTTGCCATGTTTCTAAAGTCCGAACAAGAGCATATAATTCTTTATCATAAGTAGAATAATTCAGACTAGGCCCACTCAATTTTTCAGAAAAGTATGCAACAGGTTTGCCATCTTGTAATAACACACCTCCTAATCCAATTCCACTAGCATCACATTCAAGCTCAAAAGTCTTATTAAAATCAGGAAGTTGGAGTAAAGGAGCATGTGTCAACTTATCTTTCAATACCGTGAAGGCTTCTTCCTGTGCGGTACCCCAAAGAAAAAGGCACATCTTTCTTTGTAAGCTCATTGAGAGGTGCAGCAATGGTGCTGAAATCTCTCACGAAACGCCTATAGAATCCAGCGAGGCCAAGAAAACTCCTGACTTGTGTGACCGTTTTGGGCTGCGGCCAACTCTCAATAGCTTCAATCTTGGCTTTATCAACTTCAATTCCCTGTGGAGTAACAACATAGCCAAGAAAAGATACTCGGTCGGTGCAAAAGGTGCACTTCCCAAGGTTACCAAACAAACGTGCATCACGTAGAGCAATAAAAACAGCACGTAAATGTTCCAAATGTTCCTCCAAAGATCTGCTATAAATCAATATGTCATCAAAGTAAACTACCACAAATCGTCCAATGAAAGCACGTAAAACTTCGTTCATTAATCTCATGAAAGTACTAGGTGCATTAGTTAACCCAAAAGGCATGACTAACCACTCATATAATCCAAACTTAGTTTTAAATGCTGTTTTCCATTCATCTCCCAATTTCATACGAATTTGATGGTAGCCACTACGCAAATCAACTTTGGAGAATATTGTAGAGCCACTCAATTCATCAAGCATATCATCTAGCCTAGGAATAGGATGACCATAACGAATAGTAATATTATTAATGCCTCTACAATCAACACACATACGTGATGTACCATCCTTTTTCGGCACTAGAATAATAGGAACAGCACAAGGACTAAGGGATTCGCGTATATAACCTTTGTTGAGAAGCTCTTGTACTTGACGCATAATCTCCTTCGTCTCCTCTGGATTGGTACGGTATGGTGCATGGTTTGGCAGTGAAGCACCGGGAATTAAGTCAATCTGATGCTCAATCCCTCGAATAGGCGGTAATCCCGGTGGCACGTCTTGTGGAAAAACGTCAGCGAACTCCTGCAAAATGTTAGTGACAGCAGGAGGCAAAGAGGAAGGCACGTCCTCGAATGAAAATAATGCCTCTTTGCACACAAAAGCATAGCAAACAGATTTGCTGAAATCTAGCTCATCAATATCAGATTTGGTGGCAAATAAACATGCACTTTTCAATTTAATTTCAGAAGCAACACTAGATGGTTTATTATTAGGCTTCATTTGTTGCTCAAATTCTTTTGCCACAATCTGATTTTCACTCTTATTCTTCTCCTGTTGTGCTTTATTAGCTCTATTAATATCTTCTTTCAAAATGGAATCAGGAGTCATAGGAAGCAAAGTAATATTTTTATCCTTATGAACAAGAGTATAGTGATTGTTTCTACCATGGTGTACAGAATTTTTATCAAATTGCCATGGTCTACCAAGTAATAAGGAACATGCTTGCATAGGTACCACATCACAATCAACATAATCAGCATATGTAGAGATACTAAAATGCACACGAACAGTATGTGTTACCTTAACCTTGCCGCTGTTGTTGAACCATTGGATGTAGTAAGGATGTGGATGTGGTCTTGTGGTGAGAGAAAGCTTCTCCACCATCTCCATGCTAGCCAAGTTGTTGCAGCTCCCTCCGTCTATGATGACGCGCACAGGACGTTCCTTCACAACTCCCTTGGTATGGAACAAATTGTGCCTCTGATTTTGCTCAGCTTGTGTGACCTGCACACTCAAAACACGTTGAGCAACTAAACATTCATACCTGTCAGCGTCTTCAGGAGCCATGTATTGCGTCTCATGATCAGAATCATCTCCACCATGTTCTTCACGTGTAATAAGAGCCAAAGTCTCCTCATCATAGTCACTAGCGGACTCATATCCACCATCCGCGGTAGCAATCATCACACGCGGAGATTTGCATTCTCTCGCATAATGACCTCCTCCCTTACAACGACGACAAATAATATCACTTGTGTGCCCTGTTGATGCCATGGAAGAAGAAGAACGCTGTGCAGGCCCCGCAGGTGCGCTGTTGGCAGATAATGGTGGTTGTGCCTGTTTTCTTGTATCACGGCTGGAGGTGGCACCGGATGGAGGTGCTGGTGCAGTTGAAGTAGAAGATGCACGTGGTGTCCATGATGAAGGTCGGCCTGCAGAAAAGTTAGTTCGCCCCAATGCTTGTCGATCCTGCACTTCACGTTCAGCTTTACAAGCAAGATGGAATAAACGAGTGATATTAGTATACTCCTTATAGTCTAGAATGGTCTGAATCTCTCTATTTAATCCACCCAGAAAACGTGCAAGCATAGCTTCATTCTCCTCAACAATACCACATCTAATCATGCCAGTTTGTAATTCCTGATAATATTCTTCTACAGAATTTTTCCCTTGTCTTAAACGCTGCAATTTTTGAAGCAATTCACGTTGATAATATGGTGGAACCCAACGCGTACGCATAGCAGTTTTCAAAGCAGCCCAAGTAGTTGGAATAGGATATAATCTACAATGTTCAGTGATAGAGGCAAAGGTGTCCCGTCTTTCGATGAGATGGTGGATTTCGCTTTGGTGGAAGTCGACTTTGACGATCCGACTACGAACGTGCGAGGACGTCGCGCCTTAGCAATCGCTAAACCAACTCCGAGAGGTTATTGACCACGCCGGAGCACGATCAACCTGACCACGAGGGTCTGTTTCCTGCGAGCAAACGAAGAACAAGCAAGAAACTGAGATTGCAATCTGGATATTGCGAATATAAGATGAAAGCTTTATTGATCAAGGTGGGGTTCTGTGACGCCTTTGTCTGGTCGTTGAACACAAACGAAGTACGCGAAGTTGCAGCTATGGCGAACTTTTAATCTAAACAAAACCCAAAGTCTAAACGATGCCCTAAGGGCTGTATATATGGAGGAAGAGGGGGGGAATTTCGTGGCCCTTGGTGGAGGGGTCCGAAATCAACCCTATCTCTTGTTTCCCCACACATACGGACTCTAAAAATAGCCTATACTTATGTATTTCGAAATTACATGGGCCTGGCCCAATAATAAGGTGACGCAGGACCTAAAATAGCCTCGGGACGAAATTTATGAAGTGGCATCTTGTATATTTCGTCCAAGGCTTCATGCACCCATTATGGTGGCTTCAAAGTCCTGAAATCATCACTTGTAACTCCGTTCTTGTTTCCCTTGCGCATGCCATCATCTCCATGCTTGTTCTTGCTCCAATGTTCATCCTTCTCCAAGCTAGGCCCTTCATTTGTAAGCAAAACAAATGTATCCAATTTAGGCAGCATCATATTCTCATGAACATTAGAATCATTACAAAGAAACGAAAGTACCTGGTAATTTAGTTGGCGTGCACGAGCTCTAGTAATTGGTCTAGTATGTATAGCAGCAGGGCCTGTGGGTGTAACAATTGTATTGATGTCCTCATCATAAGCGGTGGTGGTAGATGACAGGGGTGATGATGATGGTGCGGCGGCGGCGTGACAACTTATGACCAGAACTCGAAACTCTAAAAGACTAGACTCTAAGACCAGCAACTAGACACGACGATGCAACCGCAAATTCAACAAAGCAAAACCCTAAAAAGATTATGCAAAGGCTCAGATTGGTTCGGATATGATGAACTAACCCTAATTTTTTTTTGTGGCTTTTTCGTGGACTGTAGGTATGAAGAACAGACTCGATCTAAACTACGAAAAACTGTAAAATCTCACCGAGCAACCTGGAAATCTGATACCACTTGATAGAGGCTAAGGTGTCCCGTCTTTCGATGAGATGATGGATATCGCTTTGGTGGAAGTCGACTTTGACGATCCGACTACGAACGTGCGAGGACGTCGCGCCTTAGCAATCGCTAAACCAACTCCGAGAGGTTATTGACCACGCCGGAGCACGATCAACCTGACCACGAGGGTCTGTTTCCTGCGAGCAAACGAAGAACAAGCAAGAAACTAAGATTGCAATCTGGATATTGCGAATATAAGATGAAAGCTTTATTGATCAAGGTGGGGTTCTGTGACGCCTTTGTCTGGTCGTTGAACACAAACGAAGTACGCGAAGTTGCAGCTATGGCGAACTTTTAATATAAACAAAACCCAAAGTCTAAACGATGCCCTAAGGGCTGTATATATGGAGGAAGAGGGGGGAATTTCGTGGCCCTTGGTGGAGGTGATGAGGACATCAATACAATTGTTACACCCACAGCCCCTGCTGCTATACATACTGGACCAATTACTAGAGCTCGTGCACGCCAACTAAATTACCAGGTACTTTCGTTTCTTGGTAATGATTCTAATGTTCATGAGAATATGATGCTGCCTAAATTGGATACATTTGTTTTGCTTACAAATGAAGGGCCTAGCTTGGAGAAGGATGAACATTGGAGCAAGAACAAGCATGGAGATGATGGCATGCGCAAGGGAAACAAGAACGGAGTTACAAGTGATGATTTCAGGACTTTGAAGCCACCATAATGGGTGCATGAAGCCTTGGACGAAATATACAAGATGCCACTTCATAAATTTCGTCCCGAGGCTATTTTAGGTCCTGCGTCACCTTATTATTGGGCCAGGCCCATGTAATTTCGAAATACATAAGTATAGGCTATTTTTAGAGTCCGTATGTGTGGGGAAACAAGAGATAGGGTTGATTTCGGACCCCTCCACCAAGGGCCACGAAATTCCCCCCCTCTTCCTCCATATATACAGCCCTTAGGGCATCGTTTAGACTTTGGGTTTTGTTTAGATTAAAAGTTCGCCATAGCTGCAACTTCGCGTACTTCGTTTGTGTTCAACGACCAGACAAAGGCGTCACAGAACCCCACCTTGATCAATAAAGCTTTCATCTTATATTCGCAATATCCAGATTGCAATCTCAGTTTCTTGCTTGTTCTTCGTTTGCTCGCAGGAAACAGACCCTCGTGGTCAGGTTGATCGTGCTCCGGCGTGGTCAATAACCTCTCGGAGTTGGTTTAGCGATTGCTAAGGCGCGACGTCCTCGCACGTTCGTAGTCGGATCGTCAAAGTCGACTTCCACCAAAGCGATATCCACCATCTCATCGAAAGACGGGACACCTTTGCCTCTATCACACTAGAAATCACCTGACGAATATGCATATATGCAATATTTTTGGTCATATCCAAGGTAGTCATGTCCTCATCATCCTCCCCTTCTTGAAAATAAAGCCGTCCTCGGCGTTGCTTAATCTGAAATGTGGCTAACAAAAGAGACAAGGTGTACATGTTGTATATGTATATGTCATCCATTTTTACTTCCCTTGATTTTTGCATATATGACACATGAATAGATGAGTAACTTGCATAGTTCATAAAATCTAAAGCCAAAAAATTAGCACAAGAAGTAGAAGGCATGAAAATATTGCAACTCAGTTTGCACATATAAGTGAAGCTCTTATTCATTTCAAAAGATTGACAATGTTCATCATTAAACCATCCCAACATTGGTGAATAAACCTTACTTGCATCAAATTTACATGCTACAACATGCTTAAATAAGCAAACATGCAATAAGTCATTCAACACAGAATCATCACCAAGATTAGAGGTCATATCAAAATAATTAAACATTGGTTCTTTTGCATGAATAGTTAATTCAATGGGTGCACTCAAAATTGTTGGTATTTCAGTTGTTTGATCACATGGCAAAGTCAAATTATCAACGTAGTCCTCTAAAATAGGTGGTGTGATCAAAGTAGTGGGTAGCTCATCAGATGGTGCATTCAAATTGACAAGTGATAGAGGTGGGGTGTCCCGATCTTTCGATGAGATGATACTACCGATTTAGTGGAGACGACTTTGACGATCCGACTACAAACGTGCACGACGTTGCGCCTTAGCAATCGCTAAACCAATCTCCTGAGGTTATTGACCACGCCGGAGCACGATCAACCTGACCACGAAGGTCTATTCCTGCAAGCAATCGAAGAACGAGCATGAATATGATAAAAGCAATCTGAATATTGCAAATATATATGAAGTATTGATAAAGGTGGGGATCCGTAAGCGGTCTTGGTCTGGTCGTTGGACACAAACGAAGTACACGAAGTTGCAATGGCTAACTTTTAACTAAACAAATCCCAAAGTCTAAACGATGCCCTAAGGGCTGTATATATGGAGGAAGAGGGGGGAATTTCGTGGCCCTTGGTGGAGGGGTCCGAAATCAACCCTATCTCTTGTTTCCCCACACATACGGACTCTAAAAATAGCCTATACTTATGTATTTCGAAATTACATGGGCCTGGCCCAATAATAAGGTGACGCAGCACCTAAAATAGCCTCGGGACAAAATTTATGAAGTGGCATCTTGTATATTTCGTCCAAGGCTTCATGCACCCATTATGGTGGCTTCAAAGTCCTGAAATCATCACTTGTAACTCCGTTCTTGTTTCCCTTGCGCATGCCATCATCTCCATGCTTGTTCTTGCTCCAATGTTCATCCTTCTCCAAGCTAGGCCCTTCATTTGTAAGCAAAACAAATGTATCCAATTTAGGCAGCATCATATTCTCATGAACATTAGAATCATTACCAAGAAACGAAAGTACCTGGTAATTTAGTTGGCGTGCATGAGCTCTAGTAATTGGTCCAGTATGTATAGCAGCAGGGGCTGTGGGTGTAACAATTGTATTGATGTCCTCATCACGTATGATGGAGAGGTATCTCTGGGCCCACTCGGTAATGCATCATCATAATGAGCTCAGTGTGACTAAGTAGTTGGTCACGGGATCATGCATTACGGCACGAGTAAAGTGACTTGCCGGTAACGAGATTGAACGAGGTATTGGGATACCAACAATCGAATCTCGGGCAAGTAACGTACCGATTGACAAAGGGAATTGTATACGGGATTGCTTGAATCCTCGACATTGTGGTTCATCCGATGAGATCATCATGGAACATTTGGGAGTCAACATGGGTACCCAGATCCCGCTGTTGGTTATTGGCCAGGGAGTTGTCTCGGTCATGTCTGCATTGTTCCCGAACCTGTAGGGTCTACACACTTAAGGTTCGATGACGCTAGGGTTATTAGGAAGACTTGTATGTGATTAACAAATGTTGTTCGGAGTCCTGGATGAGATCCCGGACGTCACGAGGAGTTCCGGGATGGTCCGGAGGTGAATATTTATATGTAGGAAGTTGTCATACGGTCACCGGAAAGGTTCTGGGGCATATCGGTATTGTACCGGGGCCACCGGAAGGGTTCCGGGGTCCACCGGGAGGGGCCACCTCTCTCGGAGGGCCTAATGGGATGTAGAAAAAAGGGAACCAGCCCTACATGGGCTGGGCGCATCCCCCCATGGGCCCATGCGCCTAGGGTTGGGGGGGAAACCCTAAAGGGGGGCGCCCCCCTTGCTTGGGGGGCAAGCCCCCTCCCCTTGGCCACTGCCCCCCCCCTCTAGATCTCATCTAGAGGGGGACAGCCCCCTTCCTCCTCCCCCTATATATAGAGGGGCAAGGGGAGGGCTACATACACCATCCAAGGCGCAGCCCCTCCCCTCCCCAACACCTCTCCTCCTCCGCAAGAGCTTGGCGAAGCCCTGCCGGAGTACTGCAGCTCCACCACCACCATGCCGTCGTGCTGCTGTTGGAGCCCTCTTCCTCAACCTCTCCCTCCTCCTTGCTGGATCAAGGCGCGGGAGACGTCCTTGCTCCTTACGTGTGTTGAACGCGGAGGTGCCGTCCGTTCGGCGCTAGGATCTTCGGTGATTTAGATCACGACGAGTACAACTCCATCAACCCCGTTCTCTTGAATGCTTCCGCTCGCGATCTACAAGGGTATGTAGATGCACTCCTCTCTCCTCGTTGCTAGATGACTCCATATATTGATCTTGGTGATGCATAGAAAATTTTAAATTTCTGCTACGTTCCCCAACAGTGGCATCATGAGCTAGGTCTATGCGTAGTTTCTATGCACGAGTAGAACACAAGTTGTTGTGGGTGTCGATTTTGTCAATTTACATGTCGTTAATAGTCTTATCTTGATTCGGCGGCATCGTGGGATGAAGCGGCCCGGACCGACCTTACATGTACGCTTATGTGAGACTGGTTCCACCGACTGACATGCACTAGTTGCATAAGGTGGCTAGAGGGTGTCTGTCTCTCCCACTTTAGTCGGATCGGATTCGATGAAAAGGGTCCTTATGAAGGGTAAATAGAAATTGGCATATGACGTTGTGGTTTTGGCGTAGGTAAGAAACGTTCTTGCTAGAAACCTATAGTAGCCACGTAAAAAACTTGCAACAACAATTAGAGGACGTCTAACTTGTTTTTGCAGCATATGTCGTGTGATGTGATATGGCAAAAGGATGTGATGAATGATATATGTGATGTATGAGATTGATCATGTTCTTGTAATAGGAATCACGACTTGCATGTCGATAAGTATGACAACCGGCAGGAGCCATAGGAGTTGTCTTAATTCATTTATGACATGCGTGTCAACTTATACGTCATGTAATTACTTTGCTTTATCGCTAACCGTTAGCCATAGTAGTAGAAGTAATAGTTGACGAGACAACTTCATGAAGACACGATGATGGAGATCATGATGATGGAGATCATGGTGTCATGCCGGTGACGAAGATGATCATGGCGCCCCAAAGATGGAGATCAAAAAGGAGCAAAATGATATTGGCCATATCATGTCACTATTTGATTGCATGTGATGTTTATCATGTTTTACATCTTATTTGCTTAGAACGACGGTAGCATAAATAAGATGATCTCTCACAATAATTTCAAGAAAGTGTTCCCCCTAACTGTGCCCCGTTGCTAAGGTCCGTTGTTCCGAAGCACCACGTGCTGATCAGGTGTGATAGGTTCTAACGTTCGCATACAACGGGTGTAAGCCAGATTTACACACACAAAACACTTAGGTTGACTTGACGAGCCTAGCATGTACATACATGGCCTCGGAACACGGAAGACCGAAAGGTCGAACATGAGTCGTATAGAAGATACGATCAACATGAAGATGTTCATCGATGATGCTAGTCCGTCTCACGTGATGATCGGACATGGCCTAGTTGAATCGGATCATGTACCACTTAGATGACTAGAGGGATGTCTATCTGAGTGGGGGTTCATTAAATAATTTGATTAGATGAACTTAATTATCATGACTTAGTCTAAAAACTTTACAATATGTCTTGTAGATCAAATGGCCCACACTAATGTTGTCCTCAACTTCAACGTTCCTAGAGAAAACCAAGCTGAAAGACGATGGTAGCAACTATATGGACTGGGCCGGAACTTGAGGATCATCCTCATAGCTGCCAAGAAAGCATATGTCCTTGAAGCACCACTAGGTGAAGCACCACCCCCAGCAAACCAAGACGTTATGAACGCTTGGCATTCCCGTGCTGATGATTACTCCCTGGTTCAGTGCGGCATGCTTTACAGCTTAGAACCGGGGCTCCAGGAGCGTTTTGAGCAACACGGAGCATATGAGATGTTCCAAGAGCTGAAAATGGTTTTCCAAGCTCATGCCTGGGTCGAGAGATATGAAGTCTCCAACAAGTTCTACAGTTGTCAGATGGAGGAGAATAGTTCCGTCAGCGAGCACATACTCAAAATGTCTGGGTTGCACAACCGCTTGTCTCAGCTGGGAGTTAATCTCTCGGATGATGCGGTCGTTGACAGAATCCTTCAGTCGCTCCCACCTAGCTACAAGAGCTTTGTGATGAACTTCAATATGCAGGGGATGGAAAAGACCATTCCTGAGGTATATTCAATGCTGAAATCAGCGGAGGTGGAAATCAAAAAGGAACATCAAGTGTTGATGGTGAATAAAACCACTAAGTCCAAGAAAGGCAAGGGTAAAAAGAACTTCAAGAAGGACGGAAAGGGAGTTGCCGCGCCTGGTAAGCAAGCTGCCGGGAAGAAGCCAAAGAATGGACCCAAGCCCAAGACTGAGTGTTTTTATTGCAAGGGAAGTGTTCACTGGAAGCGGAACTGCCCCAAGTACTTAGCGGGCAAGAAGGCCGACAACACAAAGGTATATGGGATATACATGTTATTGATGTGTACCTTACCAGTACTCGTAGTAGCTCCTGGGTATTTGATACCGGTGCGGTTGCTCATATTTGTAACTCAAAATAGGAGCTGCGGAATAAGCGGAGACTGGCGAAGGACGAGGTGACGATGCGTGTCGGGAATGGTTCCAAGGTCGATGTGATCGCCGTCAGCACGCTACCTCTACATTTACCTACGGGATTAGTTTTAAACCTCAATAATTGTTATTTAGTGCTAGCTTTGAGCATGAACATTGTATCAGGATCTCGTTTAATACGAGATGGCTACTCATTTAAATCCGAGAATAATGGTTGTTCTTTTTATATGAGAGATATGTTTTATGGTCATGCTCCGCTGGTCAATGGTTTATTCTTATTTAATATCGAATGGGATGTTACACATATTCATAGTGTGAATACCAAAAGATGTAAGGTTGATAATGATAGTCCCACATACTTGTGGCACTGCCGCCTTGGTCACATTTGTGTCAAACGCATGAAGAAACTCCATGCAGATGGACTTTTGGAGTCTCTTGATTATGAATCATTTGACACGTGCGAACCATGCCTCATGGGCAAAATGACCAAGACTCCGTTCTCCGGAACAATGGAGCGAGCAACCAACTTATTGGAAGTCATACATACTGATGTGTGCGGTCCAATGAGTGTTGAGGCTCGCGGTGGCTATCGTTATGTTCTCACCCTCACTGATGACTTGAGTAGATATGGGTATGTCTACTTAATGAAACACAAGTCTAAGACCTTTGAAAAGTTCAAAGAATTTCAGAGTGAGGTTGAGAATCAACGTGACAGGAAAATTAAGTTCTTACGATCAGATCGTGGGGGAGAATATTTGAGTCACGAATTTTGCACGCACTTAAGGAAATGTGGAATAGTTTCACAACTCACGCCGCATGGAACACCTCAGCGTAATGGTGTGTCCGAACGTCATAATCGAACTCTATTGGATATGGTGCGATCTATGATGTCTCTTACCGATCTGCCGCTGTCATTTTGGGGCTATGCTGTAGAGACTGCCGCATTCACTTTAAATAGGGCTCCACTGAAATCCGTTGAGACGACACCGTATGAATTATGGTTTGGGAAGAAACCTAAGCTGTCGTTTCTAAAAGTTTGGGGATGCGATGCTTATGTGAAGAAACTTCAACCTGAAAAGCTCGAACCCAAATCGGAAAACTGCGTCTTCATAGGATACCCTAAAGAAACTATTGGGTATACCTTCTACCTCAGATCCGAAGGCAAGATCTTTGTTGCCAAGAATGGATCCTTTCTAGAGAAAGAGTTTCTCTCGAAAGAAGTAAGTGGGAGGAAAGTAGAACTTGATGAAGTATTGCCTCTTGAACCGGAGAGTGGCGCAGCTCAAGAAAATGTTCCTGAGGTGCCTGCACCGACTAGAGAGGAAGTTAATGATGACGATCATGAAACTTCAGATCAAGTTGCTACCGAACTTCATAGGTCCACAAGGACACGTTCCGCACCAGAGTGGTACGGCAACCCTGTCCTGGAAATCATGTTGTTGGACAATGGTGAACCTTCGAACTATGAAGAAGCGATGACGGGCCCAGATTCCGACAAATGGCTAGAAGCCATGAAAACCGAGATAGGATCCATGTATGAAAATGAAGTATGGACTTTGACTGACTTGCCCGATGATCGGTGAGCCATAGAAAATAAATGGATCTTTAGGAAGAAGACAGATGCGGATGGTAATGTGACCATCTATAAGGCTCGGCTTGTCGCTAAGGGTTATCGACAAGTTCAAGGGGTTGACTACGATGAGACTTTCTCACCCGTAGCGAAGCTGAAGTCCGTCTGAATCATGTTAGCAATTGCCGCATTCTATGATTATGAGATATGGCAAATGGACGTCAAAACGGCATTCCTTAATGGTTTCCTTAAGGAAGAATTGTATATGATGCAGCCGGAAGGTTTTGTTGATCCTAAGAATGCTGACATGGTGTGAAAGCTCCAACGCTCAATCTATGGGCTGGTGCAAGCATCTCAGAGTTGGAACATTCAATTTGATGAGATGATCAAAGTGTTTGGGTTTACGCAGACTTATGGAGAAGCCCGTGTTTACAAGAAAGTGAGTGGGAGCTCTGTAGCATTTCTCATATTATATGTGGATGACATACTATTGATGGGAATGATATAGAATTCTTGGAAAGCATAAAGGCCTACTTGAACAAGTGTTTTTCAATGAAGGATCTTGGAGAAGCTGCTTATATATTAGGCATCAAGATCTATAGAGATAGATCGAGACGCCTCATTGGTCTTTCACAGAGTACGTACCTTGACAAGATATTGAAGAAGTTCAATATGGATCAGTCAAAGAAGGGGTTCTTGCTGGTGTTGCAAGGTACGAGATTGAGCACGGCTCAATGCCCGACCATGGCAGAAGATAGAGAAAAGATGAATGTCGTCCCCTATGCCTCGGCCATAGGGTCTATTATGTATGCCATGCTGTGTACCAGACCTGATGTAAACCTTGTCGTAAGTTTGGTAGGAAGGTACCAAAGTAAACCCGGCATGGAACACTGGACAGCGGTCAAGAATA
Source organism: Triticum dicoccoides (assembly GCF_002162155.2). Taxonomy (NCBI): domain Eukaryota; kingdom Viridiplantae; phylum Streptophyta; class Magnoliopsida; order Poales; family Poaceae; genus Triticum; species Triticum dicoccoides. The sequence goes on from NC_041392.1 coordinate 492,860,514, forward strand.
TCCTGAAGTACCTGAAAAGGACTAAGGATATGTTTCTTGTTTATGGAGGTGACGAAGAGCTCGTCGTCAAGGGTTACGTTGATGCTAGCTTCGACATAGATCTGGATGACTCCAAGTCACAAACCGGATACATGTATATTTTGAATGGTGGGGCAGTCAGCTGGTGCAGTTGCAAGCAAAGCGTCGTGGCGGGATCTACATGTGAAGTGGAGTACATGGCAGCCTCGGAGGCAGCACAAGAAGCAATCTGGGTGAAGGAGTTCATTACCGACCTAGGAGTTATTCCCAATGCGTCGGGCCCGATGATTCTCTTCTGTGACAACACAGGAGCTATTGCCCTTGCCAAGGAGCCCAGGTTTCACAAAAAGACCAGGCATATCAAGCATCGCTTCAACTCCATTCGTGAAAATGTTCAAAATGGAGACATAGATATTTGTAAAGTGCATACGGACCTGAATGTCGCGGATCCGTTGACTAAAACTCTCCCTCGAGCAAAACATGATCAACAGCAGAACTCTATGGGTGTTCGATTCATCACAATGTAACTAGATTATTGACTCTAGTGCAAGTGGGAGACTGTTGGAAATATGCCCTAGAGGCAATAATAAAATGGTTATTATTATATTTCCTTGTTCATGATAATTGTCTATTGTTCATGCTATAATTGTGTTATCTGGAAATCGTAATACATGTGTGAATACATAGACCACAACATGTCCCTAGTGAGCCTCTAGTTGACTAGCTCGTTGATCAATAGATGGTTACGGTTTCCTGACCATGGACATTGGATGTCATTGATAACGGGATCACATCATCAGGAGAATGATGTGATGGACAAGACCCAATCCTAAGCATAGCACAAGATCGTGTAGTTCGTCTGCTAGAGCTTTTCTGAATGTCAAGTATCATTTCCTTAGACCATGAGATTGTGCAACTCCCGGATACCGTAGGAGTGCTTTGGGTGTACCAAACGTCACAATGTAACTGGGTGACTATAAAGTTGCACTACAGGTATCTACGAAAGTGTCTATTGGGTTGGCATGAATCGAGACTGGGATTTGTCACTCCGTATGACGGAGAGGTATCTCTGGGCCCACTCGGTAATGCATCATCATAATGAGCTCAGTGTGACTAAGTAGTTGGTCACGGGATCATGCATTACGGCACTAGTAAAGTGACTTGCCGGTAACGAGATTGAACGAGGTATTGGGATACCGACGATGGAATCTCGGGCAAGTAACGTATCGATTGACAAAGGGAATTGTATACGGGATTGCTTGAATCCTCGACATCATGGTTCATACGATGAGATCATCGTGGAACATGTGGGAGTCAACATGGGTATCCAAATCCCGCTGTTGGTTATTGGCCGGAGAGTTGCCTCGGTCATGTCTGCATGGTTCCCGAACCTGTAGCGTCTACACACTTAAGGTTCGATGACCTTAGGGTTATTAGGAACACTTGTATGTGATTACTGAATGTTGTTCGGAGTCCCGGATGAGATCCCGGACGTCACGAGGAGTTCCGGAATGGTCCGGAGGTGAAGATTTATATGTAGGAAGTTGTCATATGGTCACCGGAAAGGTTCGGGGGCATATCGGTATTGTACCGGGGCCACCGGAGGGGTTCCGGGGGTCCACCGGGAGGGGCCACCTCTCTCGGAGGGCCTAATGTGCTGTAGAGGAAAGGGAACCAGCCCTACATGGTCTGGGCGCATACCCCCGTAGGTCCATGCGCCTAGGGTTGGGGGGGAAACCCTAAAGGGGGCGCCCCCCTTGCTTGTGGGGCAAGCCCCCTCCCCTTGGCTGCCCCCCCCCTCTAGATCTCATCTAGAGGGGGCCGGACCCCTTCCTCCTTCCCCTATATATAGAGGGGCAAGGGGAGGGTTGCATACACCATCCAAGTCGCAGCCCCTCCCCTCCCCAACACCTCTCCTCCTCCGCAAGAGCTTGGCGAAGCCCTGCCGGAGTACTGCAGCTCCACCACCACCACGCCGTCGTGCTGCTGTTGGAGCCCTCTTCCTCAACCTCTCCCTCCTCCTTGTTGGATCAAGGCGCGGGAGACGTCCTCACTCCGTACGTGTGTTGAATGCGGAGGTGTCGTCCGTTCGGCGCTAGGATCTTCGGTGATTTGGATCACGACGAGTACGACTCCATCAACCCCGTTCTCTTGAACGCTTACGCTCGCGATCTACAAGGGCATGTAGATGCACTCCTCTCTCCTCGTTGCTAGATGAAACCATAGATTGATCTTGGTGATGCGTAGAAAATTTTAAATTTCTGTTACATTCCCCAACAGTTCGTTCAAGAGTTCTCTTCCTTCGTTATCATACAGATTCATTCGTTCTTTCCAATCCTACCGGCAGTTCGTTGAAAACCTTCCCAAGTGACACTATATCTATCTTAATCCTTTCTACGAGAATAAGTTTTATGCCAAATCCGTTGCTTGTCATCAATTTAAATTGGTGAAGGATATGCATAACATAATTCTTATTCTTGCTTCATCCAAATGATGGATTCTTTTCTTCCGGAGATTCTCCATGATGAATAAATTCTCGGTTTCAATTGTTTCATCTTTTATTTTCCCAGAGTTCCAAGCTCTCATCATCACGAAGATCCATCTAAATCATTGCAAGGCTTCACCTTGTGTTTTCAACTTCTCTTTCTTTTATCATCCTTTTATTACCGGATTTCGTCATGGGGGCTCTACATGGTTGTTCTTCAAGGATTCATTTTATTCTTCAATTATTCTTCCAGATTTCTCGAAGCGAAGATCCGCCAAGCTTTACTCTAAAAAAATAAACATGGTGTTCATCACATGTCTTATTTTGAGGAGTTCAAGCATTCTTCATCATGCATTCCAAAGTGTAATTCTTTCTAATTTATATTTTGAGGTGGTGTTATGTCATTTTTGAAAATTGCTTTGTGTTTCATGATTCACAAGTTGTCAGGTATGACATATTTTAAACCCATCATTTTCAATTCGTTCATGAGAACCTTTGCAACCCATCAATCTCTTCATTGGAGTTATATTGGGTTATGATTCACCTAAAGCTTTCCCTAGGGATTGTTTCTATTTATGGTTCTCATAAATGACCCAATGTCACATCCCTAGCTGCTGGTAGTGCTCTAGGCTAGCTCATGTGTGTATCATGGTTAAATTCAAATGAAATTTGAATTGAGGAATTTTCAAAAGCCTCAGGAAACCTCTAAAAATAACCAACAATTAAATCCTCTCAAATGAGTCCAAGAAAATGTTCCTGTTATTCTATAGAAATATTGGTAAGAGGTAAAAATTCAAACCAATATTTCTTGCAGTCACAGAAATATTTATTTTGCCCATTTGAATTAATTTAATAACTATTTGCATCGGATATATATATTATATATAATTAATATATATCCAATAATTCTGGAACATTTTATGTGGCTTGGTATATCTTAGTTCTAGCCACATAATTATTTTCAGGATTTTATAAAATGGTTTAGTATTTTACTAAACCAAAACAAAACAGAACAAAATAGAAAACCAGAAATAAAAGACAGAGGAGAGAATCTCACCTGGACTTACCTCTGCAGCCCACCAGGCCCACCTGGCCAGCCCAGCCCATCTCCACCCCCCCCCCTTTCATCTTCCTCCCTGCCAGGAGGACAGACACCGCACGCACGCGCGCACGCGGAGGCCTCCACCTCCTGCTTCGCCGTGGCAGCCTCCCCGACT
>NC_041392.1:492864748-492911949 GCF_002162155.2 Triticum dicoccoides
CCTCCTCCTCCTCTGCTCTCCCTCCCTCTCGTCACCGAACGCACCTGAGAGCGCCGCTCGCCGTACCCATGGCCACCGGCCACCCCTAGCCTCGCCGATGCGCCCAGGAGCTCCGCCTCGACCCCCTCTTCCTCCCCACTGATCCACGGCCCTCCGGAAGCCCTGCATCGCCGCCCACGTCGCCGTTCCCCTCCTCGGCCACCGGAGATCGTCGCCATCGATTCGCTGCACTCCGGCCGCCCCCGAGCCCACTAACCCTCCCTACAGCTCGGCGGTGAGCCTCCGTGCAGGACCCCTCTCTCTCCCCTCGCGTTTGCGAGCTCTAGGCCATAGCTCCGCCGCGGCCGAACTCCGGCCGCCACTGACCTCGTCACCGCCGTCACTGCAGCCGCTTGAGCTCGTTTCGGAGCGTGTCAGCGCACTCAGGAAGCCACCAGGAGCCTAACGCATATCCTAACTCGCCCTCCCGTGCACCACAGCGCCAACCTCGCACTCACCGAACCCCGGCGCCGCCGCGAGCTCCGTTCCGGCGAGCCCCGGCGTTCCCGTAGCCTCCCACCTACCCCATCAGATGCGGGAGAGCCCGGGCTACGCCCCGGTGCCCTCAGCCGCCGCCTCCGTCGCCTTTAGCGCAAGTCCGGCGTGCCCCCGCCGTGCTTTGTGGTCGTCGCCGGCAAATCTCCGGCCAGCTGACGTGGCTGGCTTAATTAGCCACTAACCACCGCTTTGTGACACTGACAGCTGGGCCCCACGCCCTTAATTAACCACAGCTTAAACTTCTGTTAGTTTAGGTTAAACATAGTGGCCCCACGCGTCAGGTTGACTTTGCTGACGTGGTCATTGGCCGGACCCACCTGTCATTGACCCTGGGCAGCACTGTGTCACTGACCAGTGGACCCCACTGGTCAGGTTTGACCCGGACCAGCCCAGTTGATCCTGCTGACGTCACTGTGACGTGGGGCTGACGCAATAATTCCTTTCTGGAATTTAAATAATCTTAAATGATTTAATAATTTCAGAAAATAGCTAAAACTTCTATAAATCATAGAAAATTAACCGTAACTCCAAGTTAAATAAATCATATATGAAAAATTATCAGAAAAATTCAAGGAATCCATCTGTACCATTTTCATGCATGTTAGAACAACTTATAGCTGCTGTTTAGCACAAATCAATTAAATGGCATTTGAATAATCACATGTGGAGTTTGAATTTGAATCTTGTATTCAAACCAACTTCATTTAATCTGTTGCTAGTTGCATTAGCCCAAAACACATTCATTTTGCCATGTCATGATCATGCATCATATTGTGCATTGCATTGATTGTGTTCCCTTCTATGTTGCCGGTATTTGTCCCCTCTCGATAGACGTGATACCGATGATGTGATCGTTGACACTGATGAAGACTCAATGTTATCTTCAGAAGTGCAAGGCAAGCAAAACCCCCTTGTTCATTTCGATAAAATCCCACTCTCTCGCTCCTGCTCTCTTTTACTGCATTAGGACAACATCGATTCAACTGTTACTTGCTGCGGTAGCTGAACCCCTTTATCCTCTGCATGACCTGTCATTCCACAGTAAATAGATGAAACCCACTAGCATGAGTAGGAGTTGTTTGAGCCCTGTTGTGCCTACTCATTCTTGCTTGTTTGTCATGCCTGCTACTGCTTAGAGTTGTGTCAGGTCTGATTCATCGGGAATGAATCAGAGGTGTGTGAACATGTCCTACGGTGTGTGAGCTAAGCGTGTGAACACGATTTGGTAAAGGTAGCGGTGAGAGGCCATGTAGGAGTACATGGTGGGTTGTCTCATTGCAGCCGTCCTCAGGAACTGAGTTCTGTGTTTGTGATCCATGATTCAGCTACTACCACGCATTGGGCCCGAAACCAATGGACCCTCTCGGCTTCTTGATCACCCTTGTCCTCTGTCCAGGAGTTGCAAGTAGTTTCTGGTGTTTGTAGTATGCTGGAGGCCGTGCGCAGCGCTGACCGTAGGGGTGGGCTGTGATGCGGTAGGCACGTGGCACGGTGTACCGGGCGCCCGTTTGGTGTCTCGAGAACCCTGTTCACATCGTTTGGGGCTGTGAGCGAAACTCCGGCCGGATCTCCTCATGGATGGAACCCGAATAGGCGATAAACCTGGACTAGAGACTCGAGTGTTTAGGCAGGCCGTGGCCGACACCCACGTTGGGCTTCCGCTTGAAGGTTGCCGAGTACATGTCGTGTAAACGGCGGTAAGTGGTGAGAGCGTGTGTGAAGAAGTACACCCCTGCAGGGTTAACATCATCTATTCGAATAGCCGTGTCCGCGGAAAAGGACTTCTGGGTTGCTTATATCAGTTCATAGACAAGTGAAAGTGGATACTCTAAAATACGCAAGATAAGCGTGAGTGCTATGGATGGCGTTCTCGTAGGGGGACGGGAGCGGATCCATAGTGGTGTATTGATATGGTGAATATGTGGACTCGTGTGTGCCACCTCAAAAGAGTTGCTTGCAGTCGTAGTTTAGGATAGCCACTGAGTCAAAGCTAGCTTGCTGCAGTTAAACCCCACCACCCCTTTGTTGATAATGATGCATATGTAGTTAGTTCTGATGTAAGTCTTGCTGGGTACATTTGTACTCACGTTTGCCTATTTTATGTTTTTGCAGAGAGACTTCAGTCTCACTAGTAGTTCCACGTGGACTTCGACGTTTAGCTTGATACCTCAGCTACGATCTTGTGCCCTCGGCGGGATCTGGTAGATAGTCAGGCTTCTCAGCCTTTTTCATTTATAGATGTCTGTACCCAGACATGATAGCTTCCGCTTGTGCTTTGACTTGTATGCTCTGAGTGTTGGGTCATGAGACCATGTTTGTAATATCTCGCTCCTCGGAGCCTATTGATTGAAATACTTGAGTTGTAGAGTCATGTTGTGATGCCATGTTGTATTTGCACATATCGAGCATATTGTGTGTATGTTATTGAAATGCTTGGTATGTGTGGGATCTGACAACCTAGTTGTTTATCCTTGGTAGCCTCTCTTACCGGGAAATGTCTCCTAGTGTTTCCACCGAGCCATGGTAGCTTGCTACTGCTCCGGGACACTTAGGCTGGCCGGCATGTGTCCTTCTTCGTTCCTGTGTCTGTCCCTTCGGGGAAATGTCACGCGATGAATACCGGAGTCCTGTTAGCCCGCTACAGCCCGGTTCACCGGAGTCCTGCTAGCCCAGTGCTACAGCCTGGATTCACTCGCTGATGACCGACACGTTCGATGCTGGGTCATGGATGCCTGTCCCTGTAAGTCTGTGCCACTTTGGATTTACGACTAGCCATGTCAGCCCGGGCTCCTTATCATATGGGTGCTAGCGACACTGTCATATACGTGTGCCAAAAGGCGCAAACGGTCCCGGGCAAAGGTAAGGCGACACTCGTGGGAATACCGTGCGTGAGGCCGCAAAGTGATATGAGGTGTTACCGGCTAGACCTATGTGGCATCGAGTCGGGGTCCTGACAGCGTTGGTATCATAGCTTGACTGCCTGTAGGATTACCAAGCCAAACTGGTCGAAGTTGAGTCTAGAAATTCTTTAGTTATATAAGGGAATTGATTGTGTGATGGAACGTAAGGCTCTTTTTACTTCTTATACCTTATGCCCTTCTGATCTGAGTCATCTTATCTTTCCTACGGGGATTAAGAACTAGGCTATCTCTTCTTTCTATCAGGATCACGTGTTACCAATCCGTAGACATATAAGATTGTTGGATTTAAGCTTGAGTTCAGTTTCTACTACTTCCGTACGTTAACTGTTGATCTCGAAACCTTGATATTGTGCTTCTGAGTGGTTATGCCACCATTTTTGTGAATGTCTCAAATCTTTCTGAGCATTTACAGCCGTTATGCTGTCCGAGTCATCCCAGGTTTCTAAGTAGTCTGATGCATTTGCAAATCCTTTCTTCCCGTTTCAATGTTCCCATGGGCCAGATTAACCACACTAATCAGTGAGTTGAGGTACTCCGTTACCTTGACATATATGTTGGAGCTATTATTATGACCTTAGGTGTTTAGGAAGTCACCTAGTAACCTAGCAATGTTTTGTGTTCCCAGTGTGAAGATTCTGGCCATCATCCTCGAAAGCATTCCGTGATGCTACTTAGTAATAGGTATTCTATTCCTGGGTTCTTAAACCCGATATTCACCCTACTTACATCATGTTGATAGTGCTGCTAGTTCCTTTAGTATATTAGTAACCTTTGCGATAGTCCTCGAGGTCCGTGGTATATCATTCTTCCAAATACCATGAACCATTATGGCAGAAGTTTGTTGGATCAAAAGATCACAACAGGCCCTCTATGAGTTCTCCATGCTATATTGTGACTCTGCCAGCTCAACCTTTCTGCATGGGTTATCCGGAAGAATTATGTTGAACTTTGTTCGGCATACCAACCCATGTATCCACAACTCAGAAAGTTATATGTTCCTTTGAGTTGTCCCTCTTTAGTTGTCTACTGACCTTCGTCTATCAATTGATAGTCAAGAGTATGCGTGCGTTCGTTTGTCGATGCCTATTACTCTTGTGGTCCGTCAAGCCATTCTGTCCTGAATGACTTGAAGAAACAAACTCCAGTACCTCATCCATATCTAGGATTGGGTCAAAGTAGTGGTATTCCGCAGATCAGATGCCAATCCAGCTTTTGGTTCTGTTCTACCTTGGAGTATTACCCCCTTTATGTCAGAATTGTCATGAGAACTGCACCAACTCTCATGAATTTTGACGTAGTGATACTTCTCACCATCATTAGTCATTCCTCGGCCCTCGTGTTGATGCAACCGGAATACCGACAAATGAATTGTGATGTGTGAAATCCATACTCCCAGCAACCTCGTTGTTTGGTATTAAAGGACAATAATTTCATTCTTAGCCTGTTGGTTCTTGAATCATCATTCTAAGACTGATCGTGCTATCTAGTCCTTATTTCCGGTGCACCCTTCGATTGATGAGTTAGGATCTTGTCAAGTCCTCACTCATTTGATCATATCGTCTTGCCCGCAAAAGCAAGATTGTTCTCGAGCTTAGTAACATACCGGTGGTTCGTAATTTTCTGTATATCTTCTCGGAAGTATTACCAGGTTGTCACCTGACTGTTATGTTGAGCTCGTGATCAAGTTGGTTTATCCTGTAAACCACCCCTTCTCCAAGAATCTGTGGGGATACCCCTGAGCTAGTTGGCTAAGCTGAACAACAACTTGGAGAGTTGGAGGATAAAAGCTTGCCTGACTTAGTTCGTTCCAAAGGGATAATCTTGTGTAGTGTGTGTTGAAGAAAGATGATATCTTCATCGATTGGTCCCTGTGGTCAGTTGTTGGACCTATTGTCTTATCAATCCTTTGATTTGAGTGTGGGCTATCGTCAAATCAAGTCAGAACCAACGATGCTCGTAATGTTGTCTTATTCGTGGTTGATCCCTCGAGCATACACCATTACATCTTTGGTCTGACCAATGCTATCACTTGTTCACTTAACTATGGAATTCCTTTTAAAAGGAAACCCAGATGAATAGTTGTTGAGCCCATTGACAACATCCTTATCTCCTCCATGATTTTGTTGGACAATAAGTTAGTGTTGGAAACTTTTGAAGCATTTGTTCATGCTAGCTCATGAAGCATATGTCCGGATGAAAGATGTGACTTTCTCTAATTCACGTGCACTTGGTGTAAGTTGCCGCCGTGTATCCGAGAAAGATTGTTTTTGCTTCCTTGGAATCATCCCAAGTCAGTCATGCATGTCTGAAGTATACATTGGATTGTGAGATTAGCTACCTCCATTCTATATGTGTCCCGAGCACACCAAGCCACTGATTGATTTGTTCAAGGAGAAGAAGTTCCTTCTTAAGAGTATACCTTATGCAAGGACTTCGATATCCTCGATGATGGTTTTCCCCCGGAACTCGGTAGTGTTTTATTATAAGACTACCATGTGTTCATGTTTGTCTGTGACAGCGTGTTCACACGTGTGTAGCAGAACCAGCTCATGTTTTGGAGCTTGCTATCGTAGTTCATTTCCCGAGAATCTCGCAACGTCATCTCGTCGATTTATGTTGCAAACTTTCTTATTCTTCCTAGACTCGATGAGTCTGGAATATCCTGACACCAACCAGATCTGAATCTCAGGCAGATATGATGGTTGGAATATTTCCCAAGAATTATAATATTGGTCGCGCGATAACCGGTAAAGTGGATGTCGTGGCCAACACACCCAGCCGGAAGACCTGTTATTATAATATCTTGATTGAAGAAGTTGGCCACCTCCCCATAGGGATTTCGTAGGGTTTACTCCCTAGTTGCCCCTATGGATTTTTGTATTCCCGAAGTCCGACCTTTTACTTGATGTTCTAGATATCAAACCATATCTATGAATGGGTTACACTAGCACATCAAGGAGAACATTAGAAGCGGAGTGCTAAATGTCTCTCGGTCGATCATTCAGATTTTATTTCCTTGGCCTCGCTAAGATGAAATCTGAGAAGTGTTATCTTCCTTTGCATGTGCATCGTCCATCGCTACTCATCATGGTAGTATGTTGTGCTGTCGGCACCCTTGACACGGATGTTGGTAAAACCTTGATGATTATGGAAATGCTCAAGTTCTTGAGAGCACACACAAGCGTTAGGTGTTACCATCGGCACTATCTAGGTTTGCTCTCAACTTCCTCGGTTATGCTATAACTTCTCAACAGTGGATTCACTCTCTATTGTTGGGTTCTCCCCAGTTACTAGAATCATTCCCATCATTTGCATTTTGTTCCCAGCTTGCACCGCCAATGTGCCATTCTACCATGGGTCTCTTCCATTTCCGGTGATAAGCAAATTCATCCATTGCGTTGTCTTCAACAAGGTAATCCACATCATCCAAGTCTGAGTATGCCATTCTACTGATCCCCTCCAAACGATCGCTTAAGAATTGTCTTAGGCTGGTTTAAAGAGTTTCAATGATCTCTGAATCAAAAGTAATTCTTTTTGCCACTTAAGGGGATATCTCTATGAGTCACCTTCCCTAAGGTGTATCGTTATGGTATCATGGCAACTCAACTCCTCGCTACGTTGACAATCGTTTACCACCTTCTTAAGCGTGAAATTGTTGTCTACCTAGTGAACCTTCGTCATCCGTCTCTTTCCACCCCTCTTGATGTGTATCTCGTGTCTCAACCCGAGAGATGGTCCTATGTCTCATTCCGTGAGTTGTTCGATCTTCGAGAAGATCGACCCCTCTAGAGTTTTCCTTTCCTCTTCTTGTCATGATTAGTTGGAGTTCTCAGAGCAAAACGACAAGATAAAGATGGTGTTCAAATCAACGTTCATTTGAAGTGCAACCTGGATCGTGAAGATTATACTAGTCTGCATTACCCTTCACCTTACCCTACGCTTGAATCTCGAGACGAGATTCTTGTTTAGTGGGGGTGAGTTGTCACATCCCTAGCTGCTGGTAGTGCTCTAGGCTAGCTCATGTGTGTATCATGGTTAAATTCAAATGAAATTTGAATTGAGGAATTTTCAAAAGCCTCAGGAAACCTCTAAAAATAACCAACAATTAAATCCTCTCAAATGAGTCCAAGAAAATGTTCCTGTTATTCTATAGAAATATTGGTAAGAGGTAAAAATTCAAACCAATATTTCTTGGAGTCACAGAAATATTTATTTTGCCCATTTGAATTAATTTAATAACTATTTGCATTGGATATATATATTATATATAATTAATATATATCCAATAATTCTGGAACATTTTATGTGGCTTGGTATATCTTAGTTCTAGCCACATAATTATTTTCAGGATTTTATAAAATGGTTTAGTATTTTACTAAACCAAAACAAAACAGAACAAAATAGAAAACCAGAAATAAAAGACAGAGGAGAGAATCTCACCTGGACTTACCTCTGCAGCCCACCAGGCCCACCTGGCCAGCCCAGCCCATCTCCACCCCCCCTGTCGTCTTCCTCCCTGCCAGGAGGACAGACACCGCACGCACGCGCGCACGCGGAGGCCTCCACCTCCTGCTTCGCCGTGGCAGCCTCCCCGACTTCCTCGCGACGCCACGGAGGCGCCTCGACCCCCTCGACCGCCTCTCTCTCTCTGGACCCCCTCCTCCTCCTCTGCTCTCCCTCCCTCTCGTCACCGAACGCACCTGAGAGCGCCGCTCGCCGTACCCATGGCCACCGGCCACCCCTAGCCTCGCCGATGCGCCCAGGAGCTCCGCCTCGACCCCCTCTTCCTCCCCACTGATCCACGGCCCTCCGGAAGCCCTGCATCGCCGCCCACGTCGCCGTTCCCCCCCTCGGCCACCGGAGATCGTCGCCGTCGATTCGCTGCACTCCGGCCGCCCCCGAGCCCACTAACCCTCCCTACAGCTCCGCGGTGAGCCTCCGTGCAGGACCCCTCTCTCTCCCCTCGCGTTTGCGAGCTCTAGGCCATAGCTCCGCCGCGGCCGAACTCCGGCCGCCGCTGACCTCGTCACCGCCGTCACTGCAGCCGCTTGAGCTCGTTTCGGAGCGTGTCACCGCACTCAGGAAGCCACCAGGAGCCTAACGCATATCCTAACTCGCCCTCCCGTGCACCACAGCGCCAACCCCGCACTCACCGAACCCCGGCGCCGCCGCGAGCTCCGTTCCGGCGAGCCCCGGCGTTCCCGTAGCCTCCCACCTACCCCATCAGATGCGGGAGAGCCCGGGCTACGCCCCGGTGCCCTCAGCCGCCGCCTCCGTCGCCTTTAGCGCAAGTCCGGCGTGCCCCCGCCGTGCTCTGTGGTCGTCGCCGGCAAATCTCCGGCCAGCTGACGTGGCTGGCTTAATTAGCCACTAACCACCACTTTGTGACACTGACAGCTGGGCCCCACGCCCTTAATTAACCACGGCTTAAACTTCTGTTAGTTTAGGTTAAACATAGTGGCCCCACGCGTCAGGTTGACTTTGCTGACGTGGTCATTGGCCGGACCCACCTGTCATTGACCCTGGGCAGCACTGTGTCACTGACCAGTGGACCCCACTGGTCAGGTTTGACCCGGACCAGCCCAGTTGACCCTGCTGACGTCACTGTGACGTGGGGCTGACGCAATAATTCCTTTCTGGAATTTAAATAATCTTAAATGATTTAATAATTTCAGAAAATAGCTAAAACTTCTATAAATCATAGAAAATTAACCGTAACTCCAAGTTAAATAAATTATATATGAAAAATTATCAGAAAAATTCAAGGAATCCATCAGTACCATTTTCATGCATGTTAGAACAACTTATAGCTGCTGTTTAGCACAAATCAATTAAATGGCATTTGAATAATCACATGTGGAGTTTGAATTTGAATCTTGTATTCAAACCAACTTCATTTAATCTGTTGCTAGTTGCATTAGCCCAAAACACATTCATTTTGCCATGTCATGATCATGCATCATATTGTGCATTGCATTGATTGTGTTCCCTTCTATGTTGCCGGTATTTGTCCCCTCTCGATAGACGTGATACCGATGATGTGATCGTTGACACTGATGAAGACTCAATGTTATCTTCAGAAGTGCCAGGCAAGCAAAACCCCCTTGTTCATTCCGATAAAATCCCACTCTCTCGCTCCTGCTCTCTTTTACTGCATTAGGACAACATCGATTCAACTGTTACTTGCTGCGGTAGCTGAACCCCTTTATCCTCTGCATGACCTGTCATTCCACAGTAAATAGATGAAACCCACTAGCATGAGTAGGAGTTGTTTGAGCCCTGTTGTGCCTACTCATTCTTGCTTGTTTGTCATGCCTGCTACTGCTTAGAGTTGTGTCAGGTCTGATTCATCGGGAATGAATCAGAGGTGTGTGAACATGTCCTACGGTGTGTGAGCTAAGCGTGTGAACACGATTTGGTAAAGGTAGCGGTGAGAGGCCATGTAGGAGTACATGGTGGGTTGTCTCATTGCAGCCGTCCTCAGGAACTGAGTTCTGTGTTTGTGATCCATGATTCAGCTACTACCACGCATTGGGCCCGAAACCAATGGACCCTCTCGGCTTCTTGATCACCCTTGTCCTCTGTCCAGGAGTTGCAAGTAGTTTCTGGTGTTTGTAGTATGCTGGAGGCCGTGCGCAGCGCTGACCGTAGGGGTGGGCTGTGATGCGGTAGGCACGTGGCACGGTGTACCGGGCGCCCGTTTGGTGTCTCGAGAACCCTGTTCACATCGTTTGGGGCTGTGAGCGAAACTCCGGCCGGATCTCCTCATGGATGGAACCCGAATAGGCGATAAACCTGGACTAGAGACTCGAGTGTTTAGGCAGGCCGTGGCCGACACCCACGTTGGGCTTCCGCTTGAAGGTTGCCGAGTACATGTCGTGTAAACGGCGGTAAGTGGTGAGAGCGTGTGTGAAGAAGTACACCCCTGCAGGGTTAACATCATCTATTCGAATAGCCGTGTCCGCGGAAAAGGACTTCTGGGTTGCTTATATCAGTTCATAGACAAGTGAAAGTGGATACTCTAAAATACGCAAGATAAGTGTGAGTGCTATGGATGGCGTTCTCGTAGGGGGACGGGAGCGGATCCATAGTGGTGTATTGATATGGTGAATATGTGGACTCGTGTGTGCCACCTCAAAAGAGTTGCTTGCAGTCGTAGTTTAGGATAGCCACCGAGTCAAAGCTAGCTTGCTGCAGTTAAACCCCACCACCCCTTTGTTGATAATGATGCATATGTAGTTAGTTCTGATGTAAGTCTTGCTGGGTACATTTGTACTCACGTTTGCCTATTTTATGTTTTTGCAGAGAGACTTCAGTCTCACTAGTAGTTCCACGTGGACTTCGACGTTTAGCTTGATACCTCAGCTACGATCTTGTGCCCTCGGCGGGATCTGGTAGATAGTCAGGCTTCTCAGCCTTTTTCATTTATAGATGTCTGTACCCAGACATGATAGCTTCCGCTTGTGCTTTGACTTGTATGCTCTGAGTGTTGGGTCATGAGACCATGTTTGTAATATCTCGCTCCTCGGAGCCTATTGATTAAAATACTTGAGTTGTAGAGTCATGTTGTGATGCCATGTTGTATTTGCACATATCGAGCATATTGTGTGTATGTTATTGAAATGCTTGGTATGTGTGGGATCTGACAACCTAGTTGTTTATCCTTGGTAGCCTCTCTTACCGGGAAATGTCTCCTAGTGTTTCCACCGAGCCATGGTAGCTTGCTACTGCTCCGGGACACTTAGGCTGGCCGGCATGTGTCCTTCTTCGTTCCTCTGTCTGTCCCTTCGGGGAAATGTCACGCGATGAATACCGGAGTCCTGTTAGCCCGCTACAGCCCGGTTCACCGGAGTCCTGCTAGCCCAGTGCTACAGCCTGGATTCACTCGCTGATGACCGACACGTTCGATGCTGGGTCATGGATGCCTGTCCCTGTAAGTCTGTGCCACTTTGGATTTACGACTAGCCATGTCAGCCCGGGCTCCTTATCATATGGGTGCTAGCGACACTGTCATATACGTGTGCCAAAAGGCGCAAACGGTCCCGGGTAAAGGTAAGGCGACACCCGTGGGAATACCGTGCGTGAGGCCGCAAAGTGATATGAGGTGTTACCGGCTAGACCTATGTGGCATCGAGTCGGGGTCCTGACACCCAAGTTCTTCATTTATCCTCCCGATGAAATAAGTTTTCTCGTCTCCTTGTTCATATCAATCCAATCTATTGTTTTCAGTGGCAGAATTCCACCTTAGTTTTGAGATGTTTTCCATAAACCCACAACAAGCTTACTTTTTTCGTTGTTGGTTTTCCAACAACTCCATTCGAACCTTCTCCTAAAGATGCTTTTTCAAGCTCATTTGAGGTAGAAGATGTTGTTTTCTCCTCCGTTCTTTTGATTCCATTCTTACATTTGTTCCGGAGGCATTGTAATGTTGCTCTCTTCGACCCATCATCTTGTTTTGTCAAGATCATGTTCAATTCCTTCCATTTACAGTCGAAGTGCTGCCCAAATTATATCATTCTTATTTCCTTCTCTATCCTGCTTAACCAGAGTGGTTTCAATATCTATCTTGTCAATTAACCTCTTAGGTCTCGTCGTATCCCATGTTCCTCTTATCTAACGGAGGGTTCACAATCTCGTTCATCTCCATTGTCTTCTTCTTTCAATTGTTTAACCTCTCAAGGTTCGTTGGTTGCACTCATTTGTCAAAGAAGCAACTTAGTTTTACCTCTTCTCTTCCTCTTCCGATTCTCTTCGGTGCCATCCCTACGATCTCGGGTAGAGATCCTCTTGTAGTGGTGGAGTGTTGTGACGCCCCGAGACCGATGCGCTAGGTGTCTTCCAGTTATTCGCGGTTGTTGCCTTGTTTTTTCTTGCGTGTTGCATCTTGCCATGTCATCATCCACATTGCATCTGCATGTTCTCAAAACTTGCATTCATACGGGTCTCCGAGTTCTTTCCATTGTCCGTTCTGAGCCCAGACACACTTGCACACGCCTGCGACATGTCCGAAATATTATTTTATAAGTGGCCGGAAAATGTTCTTAGAATGGGTTGAAAGTTGGCATGCGGTGTAGTTATGTTGTTAGTAGGTCGTCTGCCAAGTTTCATCGCATTCGGAGTCCGTTTGATGCCCCAACGGATATATATAGCGACATTATAGTCGGTTAAATCGCCGGACGTTTTCGGTCTCCGAAAACTGTTGATGGGTTTTCCCTCTCTTTCCTCCCTAGACCATCTACACAGTCCACTACCTACCGCCAGGCCCAACCTAACCTCTCTCATCAGCCCTCGACCCTCCTTGCGCGCGCGTCCGAAAGCTGTCCCGGACCCGCCCTGGGCAGTCGTCGCCGTTGGATTCGGATCATCCCCTAACATCCCTAAAACATCTCCATTTTCTTATTTGGACTCCCTAGCCTATTTATTCCCGATCATTCGATTTAAATCGGATGATACAAACCCTCCCCTTTATCTATATATAGATCAACCTCATACCTCATACCTAATCTAGCCTAATCCTAAAGCCTAGGAGGTTTGTCCCTCCCCGCCGCCACTCTCCCCATCGGGATCCAAAACCAGCCAACCAGCGCATCCTCCTGGTCTCCTTCTTCATTGGGATCCTGCCCGATCCAACCCACCTACCACCAACCAGATCTCCCTCGATCCCTTTGCCCTGTCGTGCCGCAACGCTCTGCCTCGCGTGCATGATCCAAGGAGAGGAGATCCTCCTCGCTCTCTCGAAGCCCTGTCTCCTCTCAATCCAGAGAAGAGGGGTGTTGGTGTCAAAACCGGCGGATCTCGGGTAGGGGGTCCCGAACTGTGTGTCTAGGCAGATGGTAACAGGAGGTAGGGGACACGACGTTTTACCCAGGTTCAGGCCCTCTTGATGGAGGTAAAACCCTACGTCCTGCTTGATTAATATTGATGATATGGGTATTACAAGAGTAGATCTACCACGAGATCAGAGAGGCTAAACCCTAGAAGCTAGCCTATGGTATGATTGTTGTTCGTCCTACGGACTAAAACCCTCCGGTTTATATAGACACCGGAGAGGGCTAGGGTTACACAGAGTCGGTTACAATGGTAGGAGATCTACGTATCCATATCGCCAAGCTTGCCTTCCATGCGAAGGAAAGTCCCTTCCGGACACGGGATGAAGTCTTCGATCTTGTATCTTCATAGTCCAGGAGTCCGGCCGAAGGTATAGTCCGGCCATCCGGACACCCCCTAATCCAGGACTCCCTCAGTAGCCCCTGAACCAGGCTTCAATGACGACGAGTCCGGCGCTCAGATTGTCTTCGGCATTGCAAGGCGGGTTCCTCCTCCAAGTACTTCATAGAAGATTTTGAACACAAAGGTAGTGTCCGGCTCTACAAAATAAGTTTCCACATATTGCCATAGAGAGAATAATATTTACACAAACCTAATCTGTTGACGTATTCCGTAGCATGACATCACACCACGGCCAAGTCTTTATTCAAATCGTTTTACTGTCCCACCTCAGCGTGTTTAGCGAGGCGGTTTCCTTGGCACGTCTTGTTAAAGTAGAGATCATGTCCCCTTATTCCGGGATTCTCATCGGGTGTGGGTAACCCAACCACGCCATTGACTATGGCGCTTGGGAGATAAGCAAGTTTTACCAGGCTAGTGGGGGCGCATAGTCGCGTCCGCCCATATAAGGGGATAAGGATCCACCTTTTCATCCATGCCTTCTTCCTCCTTTGCCTATCCATTTCCGCGCACTCGAGCTCCAGCGCCCAAGTCCGCACACCCAACCTCAACCTTTTCCAGCCATGTCTGGAGCGGGAGGCAAGTGGATGGTCTCCTCCGTCACGGAGGGACACATCAAAAGACTGAGGAAGGTCGGATACTTGTCTAACGACATTGCGCACTGGCTTCCCGAAGAGGGGCAGCTCATCCCCACCCCTAGGCCCCATGAGGGTGGTGTTCCTCCCCCATTTCCTCCGCGGACTGGGCTTCCCTCTCCACCCATTTGTCCGAGGGCTCATGTTCTACTATGGCCTGGATTTCCACGATCTGGCCCCGAACTTTGTCCTCAATATCTCGGTGTTTATCATCGTGTGCGAGGCTTTCTTCTGCATCCGCCCCCATTTCGGCCTATGGCTCAAGACTTTCAATGTCAAGCCGAAGGTGGTGCGCGGCACCCAGGCGGAGTGCAGAGGCGCCATGGTGGGCAAGATGCCCAACGTCCTATGGCTCGAGGGCTCCTTCGTGGAGTCCCTAAAGGGGTGGCAATCGGGGTGGTTTTACATCAACGAGCCACGCGACCCTGAATGGGTCACAACCCCCGAGTTCCGATCCGGACCCCCTACGTGGCTCACCTCCTGGAAAGAGACGGGCCTGTTGTGGGGTAAAGAAGGAGAGCTGACCGGACTCCAAACATGCGTCCAAACCCTGGTGGACAAGAAGCTCAAACTTGTCAACGTAGTCCAGGTTATGCTCATCCGCCGGATCCTCCCGTGTCAACGACGGGCTTTCAACCTGTGGGAGTTCGACCCGGCGCAGCACCGAACTCTGAGCAGGCTCTTCGACACGACGTACGAAGATGCCTAGAAGGTGCTTTTCAAGGGCGCCGAGGCCCCCGCATCTGCTACCGAGGATCGCGGATTCAGCACGCAGCGTCGCGCTCATGCGGTAGGCTGTTTTCACCTTTCACAGGGTATTAGTTTTTCATAGTTTGACTCCATGCGAGATCTAAGCTCCCTTACCTTTGATAGGATTGGTAGGAGACGTCCGGACAGATCAACTGTCCGGCTTCTTTGCCCGAAGGCCCAGCGGACGCTCGCTTGGCGAAGCTGCTGGTTCCGGCACCCTATGTGGTGCCGGAGAAGAAGTCCAAGAAGAAGGCCACGGGTACTCGAAAGAGTGCCCGGCGCCAGGGGGTGTTGGATTCATCATTCGACGACTCCAAGGCGCACTCCTCCCATGAAGACGAGGAGGAGGAAGAAGAGACCTCTCCCCCTCCCGCGAGGGGAGGGAAGAAAAGGAAGGTTGCCCCAACTGGGGAGGCCGAAGGGTCCAAGAAGGGGAAAACCCTTCCTCTGGACTGCTCCACCAACGCCGACGACAGCGAAGAGGAGTGGACGCTCAGGGCCAAGCCCCTGGCGAAATCGTAAGTATCCGGATACCAGAGTGATTCATAGTATACCTCCATTGCACAACTTTTCCTTATGTCGAACATGTTTATGCAGTCCACCCAAAGACCGGCTCGATGTGTCGTCGAGCGGTTCCCTGGATTCATCGGATGTGAATTCGCTTCCGACAGCTACCTCCCCCCACCCTACGGACGACGCCGAGGTGCTGTCCCAACAGGTTCCAAGCCAGGAGGAGGTGGTCCTGGAGGCGCCGCAAGGCGACCTCCCGGACTCCAGGCGCAAAGGGGAAAAAAACCCCAAGGGCTCCGAGTCCGGCCTTGAGCCGGACACCACGCCGGAACCTTCGACGGTTCCGGACTCCGGTAGGCAGCCTCCTTCCAAGAGGAGCAAGCCTACTGAGCTATGACCTCCGTTCAACCAGAGGCACCAGACAATTTGCTGGAGGTGCTTAACGGCGCCTCCATCGACGAGGAGCACCGCACTATTATGAGTGCGGTGATCTAGAAGGTTCAGTCCACCAAGAGCGGACTGACTGAAGCATGTGCCAGCCTTCTAACAGGCTTTGAGGTAAGTAAAGAATATGTAAAAATATTACCGCATAGACAGTAGCCCCTGATGCTCTGTTCGGCGTTCGGAAAGAAAAGCCGAATAGAGGATCTAATAGCATCCGCATGAGTCTAACATAATCAAGTCAATATGTGTATGCAAGCTTCGTTGCTAGCCTCCGCTGCACTGACTGCGGAGGTGGATACGCTGAAGCAAAACCTCGCGCGGTCCGAAAATGAGCCCGGCCATGCCAAGAGGCAACTCGAGGAGAAGGAAGGTAAGTAATACCTTGCGCAAGTATATAGGGAAGATGTGGTTGCAAAAAATGAAAGGATCAACGTGCTATTATAGGGGCCACGGCCGAGGTGGAAACCCTTAAGAAAGCGCTGTTAGAGGCCGAAAACAGAGCGGCGGCGGAGCGTACAGAGAGAGGGAAGCAGGAGGCGCGGGTGGAGGAGGTGTAGAAAGAGCTCCAGGCTCTCGTGAAAAAACATGAGAGTTTGGAGCTTGACTCGAAGACGCAAGCGTACGAGCTTGCGGCAGCCCTCAAAAGCGCGAAGTCTGCCAAGGCTGAAGCCCAGAAAGCCCTCCAAGAAATTGGAGATATGAAGAAGATAGCAGCGGGTAAGGCATTCATTATGCAAAGCAAGAACGTGAAAGTGAATTACTTGTCACTTACCCGAGTCTGGAGCTCTCCAGCAACATTCGCAGATTTGCCCCATAGTGCATCTGATGCTGCCTCCTACTACCGAGCTGAGGAGGGGAGCTCGACGAAGAAGGTGTTCTGGTCTCAGTATGCTGAGGCCGGACACCTCGTGCCTTTGAGCGACCAGCTGAAGCAAATGGTCGAGCTCCACAAGGTGGCCGAACAGGCCATAAAGGGCCTCATAGTTCGGCTTTGGCCTAGAGAGGCTCTGCCTGGGAGCTACTTTGGGCTGGTGAGGTGGCTGGTGGATGCCTGTCCACGGCTTGGAGTAATCAAGCGCTCTGTCTGCAGCGAAGGTGCCCGTAGGGCGCTTGCCCGTGCGAAAGTGCACTGGGGCAAGATGGATGCGGAGAAGCTGGTGAAGGACGGGCCACCGCCGGGTAAGGAGCATCGCGTCTTGGAAGCGTATTATGAGGGCGTCCTGAACGGTGCCTGCCTTATAGCGGATGAATGCTCCAAAGATGTAATTTTTGAGTAACCTCGCATTTGTGATCCTGCACGCTGAAAACTTGTCCATATGCGCTAAGCAACGCTTTTGAATTTAAAATATTACCTTCTGTGCGGCCGTTTACCAAATTTGAGAGATGGCGAGTCGTCGGCTTCTGCCCCCATGCCACAAGTGCTGGGGTGTTCGGGATAAACATGAGCGCTCTTTTTCCCATTCTTGGGTCCTTCGTGGGAGGCGCTCAACACAACGAACAAAGCAATCGGACTATAATGCTTGAACACTCTCACTTAGCCATAGAATTCTATAATTTTAAATTTCGGCGAAGCCCCTAGTGTTCGGAAGACCGAGTTCGGGGCGCTATCCACGCCTAGGCCGAACAAAGCCGACTCCTCGCTCTAAGCGGCATAAGTATTTAGGCACTCGAAAACCTCTCGAACAGCGACCAGCTCTCGCCTCATCATGACGGTCAGTTTTAGCTTTCTCTACTGAGGTGCTTAGCCCAGCTCAACTAGGGCACAATCGCAGTAGTTCTCCTAGTGCTCCCTTAGCCGATATAACGGAACGTAAGGTACCAAAACATAGGAGCCGGGCAAACCCAACTATTGACCCAAGACATGATTCGGAGTCGATGCATATAATGCTATAAGTTCGGGGTGCCGCACTTGTGAAAGTGTTCGGACTTCTCACACCGTATTGTGGGGTACTTAAGCCCCTAGAGTATGGGCCGTACCAAAGTGTACGGGTGCAACATGTCATTAATGAACATATATTCATAAAAAAGAGTAATGCAATAATAGACGGAAGCTATGCATTGTTTATTTAAAAAGGCTGCGATCAAAGAAGGACGATACAAATAGTGCGATAAGCAAAAGATGGGACTATCAAATATGTCCTTTCTAGGGGCGAGCTGCGGAATGTTATGCGAAACAGGTATACTGCTTGTTATAGAGACCACCTTAGAATTCCGTAGTGCGACGTAGCTTTCTGCTTCCCTGGTTGTATCGTTTGTGCGGCAATTGTACTGCCGGACAAGCCTTCCGAAGAATGGAGTCCTGAAAATAAGAGAAAACTAAGAAATTGGCAGCCCCTAGTGCGGTTTAAGCCGCGTTTCGGGCGTGCCGTGATGGTGCCCCTCCCCTATGCCCATGGTATTTCCAGAGCGTAGTTATGTATGCGCAGCACTGGTTTCACAAGTTCGCGAGGGCTGGAGTTGGGGCCGCATTGCTACGCTTGCTCTGAACATGCCGGGAGGTCTTGGTGTAGGTTACTCCGGGCGCGCTTGACGGTGTCCAGACATTTAATGGCCGGACTAGAGAATTGCCTTGAGGGGCTGCTTTGTACTTCCACTGCGATAGCCTCCGTATGCTCCTCCGTTCGGAGAGAGTGTTCGGTGTTTCCATTGACCATGATGACACCTCGAGGGCCTGGCATCTTGATCTTGAGGTATGCATAGTGCGGCACCGCATTGAACTTGGCAAATGCGGTTCGCCCGAGCAGTGCGTGATAGCCACTGCGGAACGGGACTATGTCGAAGATTAACTCCTCGCTTCGGAAATTATCCGGAGATCCAAAGACCACTTCAAGTGTAACTGAGCCTGTATTGTTGGCTTCTACATCAGGTATGATGCCTTTAAAGGTTGTTCTGGTGGGTTTAATCCTCAAGGGATCGATGCCCATTTTCCGCACAGTATCATGGTAAAGCAGGTTCAGGCTGCTGCCGCTGTCCATAAGGACTCTAGTGAGGTGAAATCCGTCAATAATTGGGTCTAGAACCAATGCGGCGAATCCGCCATGACGGATGCTAGTGGGGTGGTCCCTTCGATCAAAAGTGATCAGGCAAGAAGACCATGGGTTGAACTTTGGGGCGACTGGCTCCATCGTGTATACGTCCCTTAGCACACGCTTCCGCTCCCTCTTGGGGACGTGGGTTGCGTATATCATGTTCACCATCCGCACTTGTGGGGGAAAACCTTTCTGTCCACTGTTGTTCTCCTCCTCGTCATCGCTATGCAGCCCCTTGTCTCTGCTTTCGGCATTTAACTTGCCTGCCTGCTTGAACATCCAACAATCCCTGTTGGTGTGATTGGCTGGTTTTTCGGGGGTGCCATGTATCTGGCATGAGCGGTCGAGTATTCGGTCCAAACTGGACGGGCCCGGAGTATTTATTTGAATTGCTTTTTCTGCTGACCGGGTTTAGAGCTTCTGAATCCAGCATTAACTGTCATATACTCACCGTTGTCGTCGTTAATGCGGCACTTTTGCTTGTTGCGACGCGACCTGCCACTGCTGTCCTTGGTATCCGAATTACTAGGGCTCTTGGTCATGTTATTGCTGCGAGCTAGCCAGCTGTCTTCTCCAACGCAAAAGCGGGTCATAAGTGTCGTGAGGGCAGCCATAGATTTCGGCTTTTCCTGTCCTAGGTGCCGTGCAAGCCACTCATCGCGGATGTTATGCTTGAAGGCTGCTAGGGCCTCTGCATCCGGACAGTCGACAATTTTATTTTTCTTGCTTAGGAATCGTGTCCAGAATTGTCTGGCCGATTCCTCTAGCTGCTGAATTATGTGGCTTAGGTCATCGCCGTCTGGTGGTCGCACATAAGTGCCCTGGAAATTGTTGAGTAATGCGGCTTCCAGGTCCTCCCAACAACCAATTGATTCTGCTGGCAAGCTGTTAAGCCAATGCCGAGCTGGTCCTTTAAGCTTGAGTGGGAGGTATTTGATGGTGTGTAGGTCATCACCGCGGGCCATGTGGATATGAAGGAGATAGTCCTCGATCCATACCGCAGGATTTGTTGTGCCATCGTATGATTCGATGTTCATGGGTTTGAAACCCTCGGGGATTTGATGATCCATTACTTCATCTGTGAAGCATAGTGGGTGTGCGGTGCCTCTGTATTGGGCTATATCACGATGCAGCTCGAACGAGCTTTGTCTACTGTGTTCGGCCCAGCCGGATTTACTGTATCCGGTGTGATGAGTACCATCTCATGTCGTGGGGCGCCCACGTGATCCATAGATCGATCTTGTTTGCCTTGCCTTGTCCTCCAATATATCTCTCTTGGAGGGGCATTCGAGTTCATACTCTTCGGCCGCAAGGACTTCAGTCCATCTGTCGGCTAGCAAATCTTGATCAGCTCTAAGCTGTTGCTGTTTTTTCTTGAGGCTGCTCGCCGTGGCCATAAGCCTGCGTTTGAAACGCTCTTGTTCAACGGGATCCTCTAGCACGACAAATTCGTCGTTGTCGAGGCTTGCCTCGTCTTCGGAGGGAGGCATATAATTATCGTCCTCGACCTCTCTGTCTGCCGCTCTCTCATGAGGGTTGGCTTCTCTATCCTCCTGTGCTGAATCTTGATGGAGGTGGTTGTCTTCGGCACTGTCCGGGGTGTTATTATCTCCCGTGCCGGAATCACCGTTTTTGTTTTGGCGGGATTTAGAGCGGCACCACTGACGATGGCGCTTAGGCTGCTTCTTGGAGGGGTCATCCTCCGCTGTTCCATCGCCATTGCCTTCTTTTGGAGTGTCCACCATGTATATATCATACGACGAGGTGGCTTTCCAGTGCCCTATAGGCGATGGTTCTTGATCGTCTCCTGCATCGGCGTCCATACCGTCGATGTCTTCGGAGTCGAAGTCGAGCATGTCGGTTAAATCATCGACAGTGGCTACGAAGTGGGTGGTGGGTGGGCTTTGAATTTCATCATCCGCATCCCAACCTTGCTAACCATAGTCCGGCCAGGGCTCTCCTGATAAAGAGAGAGACTTTAGTGAATTCAGAATATCGCCGAAGGGCGAGTGCTGAAAGATGTCCACGACGGTGAACTCCATGATCAGCGTCCAATCGGGTTCGATCGGTCGGGGCGCGGAGGGTTCGGAGTCTAGAGAGGAGTCCGGCTCCTTGGAGTCACGGGACTCGCAGAGAATAGGGCTAGTGTTCGGCTCGATCACCGTAGAGATTGCAGCCCCCGAGGCAGTGTCTAACCACCCATCCTCGATTGGTGTGATCGGCTCCGAGCTAGGGGTCGGAGCGGACACAGGTGCGGCCTCCAGGGCACTGTTCGGCGGCAGAGCTAGATCATGCCCATCGTGACAGTGCGGCGCGCTCGGCTATGGCTCGAATCCGTCGAACATCAAGTCTCCGCAGATGTCGGCCGTGTAGTTCAAACTTCCAAATCTGACCTGATGGCCAGGGGCGTAGCTTTCGATCTGCTCCAGATGACCAAGCGAATTGGCCCGCAGTGCAAAGCCGCTGAATACGAAGATCTGTCCAGGGAGAAAGTCTCACCCTGGATCGCATCGTTGTTGATGATCGGAGAAGCCATCGGGCCTAAAAGTGACGACACAGAGGAACTCTCAATGAAAGCACCAATGTCGGTGTCAAAACCGGCGGATCTCGGGTAGGGGGTCCCGAACTGTGCGTCTAGGCGGATGGTAATAGGAGGCAGGGGACACGATGTTTTACCCAGGTTCGGGCCCTCTTGATGGAGGTAAAACCCTACGTCCTGCTTGATTAATATTGATGATATGGGTAGTACAAGAGTAGATCTACCACGAGATCAGAGAGGCTAAACCCTAGAAGCTAGCCTATGGTATGATTGTTGTTCGTCCTACAGACTAAAACCCTCCGGTTTATATAGACATCAGAGAGGGCTAGGGTTACACAGAGTCGGTTACAATGGTAGTGTAAGTGCACCTAGTGCCACCCCTAGTTGGTTTTGGAGTATTGACGACAAACCTAGTTGAGGGGCTAATGTGTTTGTGAGAATTGCAGGATAACACAGGTAGAAGTCCCTCATTGATTTGGTTTTACTACCAGAGATGACCCCTAAAAATGTATGAAGAATTTGAAGTCAAAGGTGGTATATGAAGATATTCACATTGAAGACTATGACAAAAGAAGACACGATATGAAGCCTATGGAGCTCAAAGACTTAGATCTTTTGTAGTTCTTTTTCTTTTTGTGTTGAGTCATAGGAACCACCGTACTGTTAAGTGGGGTCCAGGAGAACCAGTCAGAATGACTGAAGTGATGCCTAAACCAAAAACCTATGTCTTCGAGTGAAGACAATGAGAGTGAATCTTGTCCAAAGCCGGACAAGTCAGCTTTGCTTGTAACCCAAGTAAAGTTGCCATGAGAGTTTGAAATCTGACCGTTGAGACACGTGTCAGTTCCTTAGTGACCCAGGGTCATTTCGGACAAATCAGGTCGGGTTGCCAAGTGGCTATAAATAGCCCACCCCCTACAACCATAAACAGTTGGCTGCTCAGATTTCAGTGCACGGCTTTTGTCGTTTGAGAGCAACCCACCTCGAAGCCTTTGAGAGAAAATTCCTAGCGAGGAGAAAGCCCTAACCGCCCAGAGCTAGAGTAAATTGGGCATCACTTAAGTCTTCATGTCTATGTGATCTAAAGACTTATTACACTTGAGGAATGTGCATCCTCCAGACGGTTAGGCGTCGCATTCAGAGCATCCAAGAGACACTGTGGATTGTCAGTGAACAAAGTCTGTGAAGGTTTGGGAGTCTACCTTGAAGACTTACCAGAGTGATTGGGCGAGGACTATGTGACCTTAGCTCAAGGAGAATACGGTGAGGACTTGGTGTCCTGAGCTGCGTGTTCAGGACTGGGTGTCCGGGACTGTGTGTCCTAAGGTTTAAATACCTAGCCACTCCAACCAGACGTACAGTTGTCACAGCAACTGGAACTGGTCCAACACATCATTGTCTTCAACGAGTCACTGGTTTCATCTTCACTTCCTTTTACTTATTGTTACTCACTTTGAAGCCATTGCATGCTTGCTATATCTTTTGTCTTCACAACGTAACTGTATGATTTGTTTGGCTTCATAACTTCTTCCTACCTGATCCTTATTACACTGCAGCTACTTGTCATTGTGCTTTCACTCTATTGAATACTTGACCATGGCTTGCCTAGTGTAATCTAACTTCCGCTGCATAGTGATAGGCATATCTCTACTGTTTGTCTTCATAACTTCCACGTTTTGAAGACTTTCATAAAAATCGCCTATTCACCCCCCTCTAGTCGATATAATGCACTTTCAATTGGTATCAGAGCAAGGTGCTCTCTTGTTCTGTGTGATTCCGTTTAACCACCTGGAGTTTTAGCTATGCCGACTGCAAGGATAATTAAAGTCTCCGCTGCGTGCCCCGTCTTCAATGGAACTGAATATCCCTACTGGAAGAATAAGATGCACATGCATCTTGAAGCCATTGACGTCGACCTATGGTATGTCGTCGAGAACGGCGTTCCCAAGGCTGGAGAAGGTGTCACTGCTGCTGATGTCAAGAAATTCGTTCAACTGGACTCTACTGCCAAGAACATCATCTGTGGTCATCTGACCAAAGGACAGTATGGCCGTGTGAGTGCTTTGAAGACACCCAAGCTGGTCTGGGACTAGCTCTCCAAGGTCAATGAAGGCATCTCAACCCAGAGAGATCAAAGAATCAGTGTCCTGCGCAATCTCTTCAGCCGCTTCAAGCAAAATGGCAATGAGAACGTCCAGCACACATTTGACCGACTCACTGACATCACAAATGAGCTTCAAGCCCTCGGCGCCACTGAGATTACCAAACACGAAGTCATCAAGACACTACTGAGATCACTTGATAGTTCGTTTGACATCCTGGCCATGATGATCCAAGAACGTCCTGATTTCAAGACACTCGATCCGTCTAACATACTTGAGAGGCTCAATACACATGAGTTTCAGCTTTCAAAGAAAAGAGACATCTACGGTCCAAATTATGGGCGAACTCGTGCTTTGAAGGCAAAAGCTGTCTCCTCATCTGAAGAAGAATCTGACAGCAGTTCTGATGATCTTGAAGACATTGGAAGGGAACTTGCAATGCTAGTGAAGAAGTTCCAAAAATTCACCAAGAAGAAAGGCTTCAGAAAGTCTTCACGATCAAGCTCAAGGAATGATGAAGCTTCTGCTCATGACTACAAGAAGAAAACATGCCACAAGTGCAAGAAAGCTGGACACTTCATCTCTGAGTGTCCGCAGTGGGACAATGAGAACAGAAAGAAGAAGAAGAGCAAGGAATATGACTCAGACGACAAGAAGAAGAAGAAATACACAAAGTCTTCTTCCAAGTCTTCCTCAAAGTCTTCAGCACACAAGAAGAACTCATCTGGCAAGGCACGTGCGTTTGTTGGCAAGGAAATGGATTCAGAGGAGGAGTCTGCTTCTGAGGAGGCAGAGGTGGAGTCTGAGGAGGAGTCTGATTCTAGCATTGCAAGTCTGGCTACAGCATACGTCGCCAAGTCCATCTTCAACACTGAAGACAATGACTTCATCACCGACACCGATGCAAATGACAAGGACTACTCCACTCCTACCTACTGCTTCATAGCACGTGGTGCCAAGGTAAACAAACGCACTACTCACTACCAAACATCTAGTGACGATGACTCTGATTGTGATTCAAAACCCAGTTACAAAACACTTTCTAAAATCGCAACTGAACAACAGAAAGCCATGGAACATA
This sequence comes from Triticum dicoccoides, assembly GCF_002162155.2. Lineage (NCBI taxonomy): Eukaryota > Viridiplantae > Streptophyta > Magnoliopsida > Poales > Poaceae > Triticum > Triticum dicoccoides. The sequence continues at coordinate 492,889,524 of NC_041392.1, forward strand.
TTCAAAAACTGTTAGATAGAAGCGATGATCTGTTGGGTGCTGAAATGACTCGATCTGAATCCTTAATTGAAGACATAAAAAATCTTCACATTAAGTATCAGGAACTTGAAGATCGTCATGATACTCTCTCAATGACTCATGAAAAGCTTTCCTATGATTATCTTCAAAGGAAGCAAGAACTTGAGAAATTGAGAGCGGCTCATGAAGATCTTCAAAAGGAAAACGAATCACTTCGCGCCGAACAGATCAGTTCCGAACCACCATGTCTTAAATGCATTGAGCATGATAATGCTACTTCTGTTGCTGAATGTTCCACTGCTACTGCGGTTGCAATATCTTCAACTGTTGATGTGGTAACTAACCCCTCTGCTGAGGATACCACTGCTATTGCTGATGAGAATGCTAGGTTGAAGACATTGCTTGAAACAGGGATGTACAAAAGTCTTAAAGGACATCAGACATTATGTGATGTCCTCAAGAAGCAGATTCTGAACCGAAACCCTAGGAAAGAGGGTGATGGGTTCGTAAGGAAAATAAATGCAGATGGCTCTTACTGGAAACCTGAGCAGTACCCCAAAACCAAGTGGGTTGCTGCAAAGGAACCTTCAGCAGATCCATCCAATTTATCTGGCTTCACTTGTGCTAATCCCATTATCATTGATGAATCCTTTGATGCAAACTATATATTGTTTAAGAATCAGAATGGTGAAGTGTTTGCCAGGTACATTGGTACTAACTGCGGGAATGGACCGCCTATGAAGAAGATCTGGGTTCCGAAAAAGTGTCTGGAAAATCTTCCTGTGAATGTCTTCATGACACCTCACTTGAAGAAGACAAACCTCAGACCAAAGGCTTCATACGGTCCAAAGGCTTCATGCAAACAGAGGACTCACCTGAGTCACACTAACGCAAATGTTTTGCAGGGAAACCATACTCAGGCATATGAATATGAGAGCAATTCATCAAACCGTTTTAGCAAAAATTATTCTGCCTATTCTTATGAGTACTATTGTCCGCCTGCTAGACTGTTTGCTAGGGCTCCAAAACCAAAATTCTCAGATGCTGCACTTAGACTTATTGCTTCTAAGCCACCCTTGAAGATGTGGGTGGTTAAGAAAGCTTAACTCTCTTTTGCAGGGAAAGGTCTCCAGCAGAAAAACAAAATCTTCTGACGATATTGCTGGGGACCTTAAAAATCTTGTAGGGCGCAAGATAAAATGCCTGAATGGCATCATTATGTACTTCGTTCCTGAATCGCATGCTACTCTCCCTATTAGTCCTAATCTGGATCTAAGTTTTCATAACCCACTGGTTTGTCAAATGTTTTTGCTTCACAATTCTCTTCGTGAAGCCTATCCCCCTAACTGCACTGTAGGGTATGACACCAGCGTCTTCAAAGTATTCAGAATGGATTATTGACAGTGGGTGTACAAATCACATGACTGGCAAAAGAAGCCTCCTTATGGACTCAACCTTACGCCCATCCGATAAGAGCCACATCACATTTGCTGACACTGGTAAAAGTAAGGTATTGGGTCTAGGTAGAGTTGCAATCTCAAAGGATCAACACATGGATAAAGTCATGCTTGTTGAATCCCTTGGTTTCAACTTAATGTCTGTTTCAATGCTTTGCGATTTGAACATGGTCGTAATATTTGGAAAATATCGTTGCCTGGTACTAATGGAATCTGACAAGTCTCTAGTGTTTGAAGGGTATCGGAAAGATGATTTGTATGTGGTAGATTTCTCAGCAGGGCCACAACTTGCAGTAAGTCTTCTTGCAAAAGCTTCAGAATGCTGGCTTTGGCATCGGAGCCTTGGGCATGCTGGCATGAGGAACCTCCACACCCTTGCGAAGAAGAAACATGTCGTAGGCATCGAGAGCGTCAACTTCAAGAAAGATCACTTATGCGGTGCCTGTGAAGCAGGGAAGATGATGAGGGCAAAACATCCCTTGAAGACAATCATGACCACTACTCGACCCTTCGAACTGCTTCACATGGATCTTTTTGGTCCCACTCACTACTCAACTTTTACTACTACTGCTTGCCTCTATGGCTTTGTCATTGTTGATGATTACTCTAGATATACTTGGGTGCACATAATCCTTTAACAAGACATCTTATGAACTCCTAACTGGCAAGAAGCCAAATGTCAGTTACTTCAGAGTATTTGGCGCAAGGTGCTGGATCAAGGACCCACACCACACATCAAAGTTTGCACCAAAAGCACATGAGGGTTTTATGCTTGGATATGGAAAGGATTCGCACTCCTACAGAGTCTTCAATCTCTTTCATTACAAAGTGGTTGAAACAGTGGATGTGCGGTTCGATGAGACAAATGGTTCACAAAGAGAGCAACTGCCAAATGTGCTAGATGAACTTCCAGCTAGTGAATCAATCAAGTTTATGGGAACTGGAGAGATTATACCTTCTGAAGCTCATCCTGAAGAAGAACTTATCATCTCAGCACCTGATCCACATGAAGACAATGTTCAGTCTGAAGACATTCCTCCCATCGACAACACAGATCAGCAAGAGCAAAGTCTTCGCCCTATACATCCTCGTGTTGCCAATGAAGTGCAGATTGATAGAATAATTGACAGCATCAATGCACCTGGTCCACTCACTCGTTCAAGAGCAACTCAGCTAGCAAATTTCTGTGGGCACTTCGCATTCGTCTCAATATCAGAACCCAAGAAAGTTGAAGAAGCCTTCATGGAACCTGAATGGATTCAAGCTATGCAAGAAGAGCTTCAACAGTTTGAGCTAAATAATGTATGGGAACTGGTTAAGCGTCCTGATCCACAGAAGCACAACATAATAGGCACCAAATGGATATACTGCAACAAGCAAGATGAGCATGGTCAAGTTGTCAGAAACAAAGCTCGTCTCGTTGCTCAAGGATATACTCAAGTGGAAGGCATTGACTTCGATGAAACATTTGCTCCTGTGGCTAGGCTTGAAGCCATACGCATACTGCTAGCCTATGCAAATCATCATAACATACTTCTATATCAAATGGATGTGAAGAGTGCCTTCCTCAATGGCAAGATTGAAGAAGAAGTGTATGTTGCACAACCGCCTGGCTTTGAAAATCCAAAACATCCTGACATGGTATACAAGCTCAACAAGGAACTGTATGGCCTCAAACAAGCCCCTAGGGCCTGGTATGACACACTCAAATACTTCCTGAAGAGCAAAGGCTTCATCCATGGTTCCCTAGATCCCACTCTTTTCACAAAGACATATGATGGTGAACTGTTTGTGTGCCAAATATATGTGGATGACATTATCTTCGGCTGCACCAATCAGAAGTACAGTGAAGAGTTTGGATATATGATGCAAGAGCAATATCAGATGTCCATGATGGGGGAGCTCAAGTTCTTCCTTGGTCTTCAAATACGACAACAACGCAATGGCATCTTCATATCTCAAGAGAAGTATCTCAAAGATTGCCTGAAGAAGTTCGGTATGCAAGACTGCAAAGGCTTCACAACACCAATGCCAGCCAAACATCATCTGGGTCCTGACGGCAATGGTAAAGAGTTCGATCAAAAGGTATACCGCTCCATGATTGGTTCTTTGCTTTATTTATGTGCATCTAGGCCAGATATTATGCTTAGTGTTTGCATGTGTGCTCGATTTCAAGCGGCACCAAAGGAGTCGCATCACTTAGTAGTGAAGTGAATTCTTCGATATTTGGCTCACACCCCAACTCTAGGATTATGGTATCCAAAGGGCTCAGAGTTTGATTTGGTTGGATTCTCGGATGCTGATTATGCTGGTGACAAAGTTGATTGCAAGTCTACATCAGGCACACATCCTAACCCTTATGCATATTGATGACTTAGATGTGCAACACACGAAGTGAAGTATATCTTCAATCAATGAAGACATACATTTTAAGTGTGAATACATTAATGTGGAATTTGACTTCGGAGCGCCACAATAATTGTGCGTCGTGTTTGGGTCTAATACTTCCTATACAGTGGGTAACGCCACCACCAAACGTTCTATTTTGAAGCGTTTCTCTCATGACGTTACCTTGCAATGTCTTCATATTTGGTTTGGATTCGATCTTAACATGTCTTCATGATTATCTTCACTACGTTGATTATATAGATATATATATATATATACACTAGTGTTCTGTCCTCTACAGCATTCACTTATAGCTATGTCTTCTTGGTTGAATCTTTTGAACTAAGTGAATGTGATCGGACCCTAATCTCTCTATGCTTTCTATCTCAAATTCTATCTCTCCAAGTCATATGCATTCTATTGAAACAGTCGAATGTCTTCTCTGCGTCCTTGTCAGCAGAAGACACAGAGACAACCTTTAAAACCGCTTTCAATGCTCATTCATTCACAAGAAATCCGGAGAAGTAGGAACGACCGCCCAACAATCCAGGCGCGCGTGGGATGTGGAACTGCCCCCAAAATACCGCATGATGGCCACGTACTACTCAGATGCAAATCGCCAGGGGCACCTGAGTAATAGCGCAGTGTCGCCCCTATGCCTATAAATTCACACTTACCGCGGTCATTATCTCCTTCTTCCACCCTCGCACGAACCCTAGCGCCACCGCTAGCTCTCGACGAGGCCGGAGACGAAGCGCTTCGCTGCCGCAACCTCTCCGACGCCGTCTTCATGCCGATCGCGGACATCATCCTCTCCGCCGTCGCCGTAGGTGTCTTCTGTCGCCAAGTTAGGGCACGAAGGATTGAACTGCTCGGCATCATCTCCCACTCCGTCTAGCAGTTCTCAGTGTGGTAAATAAAACTTCTTTTTACAGCCCCTTTTGATCCCATGGTTCTATCACTTTCTACCATAAGAAGTTTCTATTCACACAAGTTAGATGTCTCTCAATCTGCATCTCATAACATGCCTAGTATATTCACTTGTGCTTCATGAAGTAGTTAGATTCCTCACTCGTACTGATCTGTGGGTTCGTACAAATCTGGAACCAACTTCTTTTCTATGAGTGAATGTCTTCGCACGATGAGGTCAATGTCTTCTAAACTAATTTATCTTCAAAATCTTCTGAGAATGCATATGACCTCTTCCCCTTCCCTCGCACCTTAATGCTGTCACAGGTACATGTCCGTGGGAGAATCCTTTGGTTCTCATAGTCTGCATTCATTTGCAGAGTTCTTACAGCATCACATAAATTCTCCTGAAGCCAGTTCCTGTTGGTCCAGCAAAAGAAAGCCTTTGAAGCCTTTGAACGTCTTGAAGCCTTCCAAGTTAAGGTTTATGGCTTCAGAAACAGCAGCAAGGAAGGGGGGCAGACAGAGACGTGGAGCAACATCCAAAGATCTGCCTGATGAACTGGCAGAAATGTACAAAGCAGATCCTGAAGAGAATTATGGTCAGCGCAAGACCCGAATCCAATGGATTCGACGCTATTGGGCAGAACAATGGTTCCAATACCGCTTCGTCACCCAGGAGTATAATGAGAAAAGTGCCATCAAGAGACCGTGGGGGGACATCCTTTACAAGAACCTCATACCCAGGACCAGAGATGAAGCCATTGCTCAAGGCTTCTACCCATGCATGGTCCGAGGACCACAGCCTGCTGAAGCACATCTGTCGTCACTACTCTGGTGTCATGACGACAATCTGTTCAAGCGCAACTTCTAGTTTGCCCAACAATCAGTGAAGCAGAACAAGAAGAAGTTGGGGTTAGACTTCAACCCTGGTCCCTCCGCACCAAGGGCAGATGGCACACGCGACGCAGAACCAAATATCATCGGTCCGTATGCCAACCTTGAGGGCCTCATCACCCGCATCTTAGTCCAAGGGACTGTCGTGAATGACCCTCCAGCTGACTCCGAGTCTGATGAAGCTCCTGCTGTACCAAAGCCAAAGCAGTCGAAGAAGCCAAAAGCTTCAAAGCCGGCCCCTTCACCAAAAATCTCAAGGGCGAAGCCATTGGCAACTGCACCTCGTGAAGACAGTGTGCAGTCTGAAGACATATCCCGCGTCTCCAAGCCCCAGAAGGCCAAGATGCCTCAGCCACACACCGGCAAAGAGCTCACAGCTGCTGACATTCTGCGCAGCAAAGCCATTGATCTGTCAAGTGATGAAGATCTTGGAGATGACGCTCTCGAGAAGCTCATCAAGAGCAAAGAAGAAGCTGAAATCTTCAACAATTTGCATCTCTTTGATGCCGCATTCATCCACAACTTCATCGACGAATGGTTTGCCACACCAAACATCAGCTTCGAAGATCTGCAGCTGCCCGTTGGCCTCAGCATCGCCTTCCAAGGCGCTATTGCTTCAGAACTTGCAATTGCCCAGCGCATTGTTGAACTGAAGCAGAAAATTGATCATGAAAAGGCTCAGTTCAAGAAGCATATGGCCAAGCTCAGCGTGCAAGAAGTGAAGAGCTTCAAGATCATGTTGCACGAACTAAAGGAAAACTTTCTGAAGAAGCGTGCAGAAGCTCAAGGTTCGCGGGAGCGAATGAAGACTCTGGCAGACAGATGTGTGCAGGCCTACAATGAGGCCGAGAAGCGCAAGGCACTTGGGCGTCCCGGCATCGACCCCAGGATGGCCGCGAAGAAGAAGAAGAAGAAGCCTGCTATGGCTGAACCAGAGGCACCAAGGCAAGAAGCAGTTCCAATTGTCTTCCCAACTGCAACGACTGGCTCGAAGCCAAAGAGCCGGTCAACCGCTTCAGAGCTCAAGAAGACTCGAACTGCTGAGGCTGAAGCCAGGAAGAGGAAAAGCTCTGAAGCCTCTCCTACTGCCCCCAGCAAGAAAAAGAGAAAGATCAAGAAATCTCGGGCTGCTCCCATAGAGCCCTTGATAGTTGAACCTATTTCTATGGTTCACCCTAACACAGAACGTCAACTGACGGTTCATGAGCCTGCTTCCACAGAGGCTCCTGAAGCTGAAGACATACCAGCAGCCGACCCCATCGCTGCTGAAGACATTGGTCATCAGGACAATGTACAAGATGATGCCGCCCTTCCTCAGTTAGAACACAGCGAACACATCAGCATTGGTCGTCCACTGTCGCCAATTGCACAGAATGCTTCATGGGCGGATCGCCCTCAAGAGGAAGAAGATTATGAGGCCCAGCCCACTCCAACCCCACAGGCGTCGTCTGCATTCCGCAGGCTTCACAAAGGTCCAAGGCCTCAAGTCTATGCTGAAGACATTCCGGCTACATCAGCCGAAGAAAATGAAGAAGTACCTCAAGATCCCACTCCCCCGCTACACCACGAAGCAGTTCTCCAGGAGAACATGCCTGAGTATGACCCTCCAGCTAGTCGAGTGGAGGCTGAAAATATTGAGGCTGCCCCAACCAACACTGAAGCCAATGTGGAGCCCTCCCCACCAAAAGCTTCAGAAGACAGCGAAGCTACTGATCCAGACACTTCTGTTCCTGAGTCTGCTGCAGGTCCTCAATTTGATTACCATGTTGAGCACAAGCCTCATGTCCAGAAGCCAGTCCCAAGGCTGCCGAGGTTCCCAGGTCTTGCATCAGCACCTGGCTCCTTTAACATCAATCGCTTCAAGGCAGATAATACGTTCTTTAATAGCTCCAAGAACCCCTATTCAAGGGAAAGGATTTCATCAGATAGGTTCTGGAGCTATCCTCAGCACAGCTACTATTCATGCATCCTATACAACCAAGGTCGCATCTTCCCGCACAAGCGCCTTGATGTTGAAGCCATTGCTGGTCTGCCCTGTTTAGAGGAAGCGTTGGATTGCTTCAAGCAAGTGGGTCTGCTGCAGTTTGTAACTGATGAAGAGCACTGGAATGAAGAGCTTCTGCTGCAATTCTACGCCACCCTCCACATCAAAGGATACAACAGAGATCCGAAGACTTGGGCCCTGGAGTGGATGACCGGCAATGTCCATCACGAAGCCAATGCATTTGATATCATTGAGCTCACCGGCCTGCCCACTCATGGCGAATTCTTCGAGGAAGGCTGTCCACTACACACTGAAGCTCTTGAGAGCATATTCCAGAGGCCTGAACCGAATATGAGTCAGATGCTCTCCATGATGATGCCATTGCCCCATGATGCTCCTTATCCAACAGAGTTCTTCGTTGAAGACTTTGAGTACCTGCCCAGAACCATCTATCACATTCTCCAGCGAACTCTCTGGCCTATCAAAGGGCACTCTCCAAATGCCAAGATCGAGGGTGCAATGAAGACTCTGATATTTTGTATCCTTCATGGCAAATGCTTCAACGCAGAGGACTTCTTCATACGCCAACTCGCTGCATCAGGCTCAGATTTACTTGGTTTGAAGTTCTATGCTCCTTGGGTAATGAGACTGATCAAGCTTCACTCTGCGATCTCATATCAGCCCTCAGCCCGCAACCATCGGATCTTCTTGCCAGATGTGCATACCTCTGCTGAAGCTATATATCCTGAGCCTGCCAAGCAACCTTTGAGTCTTCAGAATGCAGAACACCAGAGCTTCACTCAAAACGTTGAAGGTGTTGAAGCCATCTCCAGGGTGTATCCTTTGGCTGGCACTACACGTGCACCACACCCTGCTTCAACTGAAGCCACTAACAGTGCAACTGCTTCAAGACCCAAGAAGCGCACTCGTGTTCTCAACGACCGAGAGCTTCTTGTGGCCCTTCATCAAAAGCAGGATAGGCATCATGACTGGTTGAAGAGACAGATGAAGAGCCTCTTGGTGGATGTAAATCGCATCCGAAATCTTGCCACCAAGAACGCTTTCGTTGCCCATGAAACCTGTCGCCGCACATGGAAAGGGCTATCAATGATATGTACTGAAGCTGAACTTGAAGAGGATGGCTTCACTGAGCGATTCAAGTTTGACACCACACCTCCTAGAAGGGCTGTGATGCGAAGCACTCCATCTATTGAAGACTCTGAGTTTTCTTCCTCTGCTGCCACAGTCACTGCCAGAATCATTGATGAAGAAGACGATGCTACCTCACCGCCACCTGCTTCAGCACCTCCAAGCTCTTCAGCACCGCCAAACACCTCCAACGACCCTGCTGCTCATGGGAATGCATAGAACACTCTATGTCTTCAAACCTTTTTGGTCCTCACTAACAAAAGGGGGAGAAGCATATGAAGTTGATAGTCTTCAGGCGGGTCAATATGGGTGGGTGCCTTTACTTTGCTATATTTTGCTTTGTGCTTACAACTCTCGGTTTTTGCTACATTTGGTTCTTATGAGTTGTAACACTTAAACCAGATGGTCGTCTGCTACTTGTTTGCCACCCTGTTTTGCGAAGATAAATTCCGCATGTGCGACGATAAATTCCGCACTTATCTCATTCTGCAGACGTCCATTTTCCATTATGCATGTCATTATCTTCATATACTTTCACATGCATAGTGGATTGTCATCATAAGCTGAAGTGGATCTCCAAGTACAACCTGCCATGTGCATTTGCATTCCAAAAGCAAATTAACTTATATGCACATCTTCAGGGGGAGCCCTTGCAACTTATGAAGACAATTCCTTATCCTTTGCAGATTTCACAGTATATTCCCCGTTGAAAACTTCAACTAGTTTGTCATCAATCAGCAAAAAGGGGGAGATTGTAAGTGCATCTAGTGCCACCCCTAGTTGGTTTTGGAGTATTGACGACAAACCTAGTTGAGGGACTAATGTGTTTGTGAGAATTGCAGGATAACACAGGTAGAAGTCCCTCATTGATTCGGTTTTACTACCAGAGATGACCCCTAAAAATGTATGAAGACATTGAAGTCAAAGGTGGTATATGAAGATATTCACATTGAAGACTATGACAAAAGAAGACACGATATGAAGCCTATGGAGCTTGAAGACTTAGATCTTTCGTAGTTCTTTTTCTTTTTGTGTTGAGTCATAGAAACCACCATACTGTTAAGTGGGGTCCAGGAGAACCAGTCAGAATGACTGAAGTGATGCCTAAACCAAAAACCTATGTCTTCGAGTGAAGACAACGAGAGCGAATCTTGTCCAGAGCCGGACAAGTCAGCTTTGCTTGTAGCCCAAGTAAAGTTGCCATGAGAGTTTGAAATCTGACCGTTGAGACACGTGTCAGTTCCTTAGTGACCCAGGGTCATTTCGGACAAATCAGGTCGGGTTGCCAAGTGGCTATAAATAGCCCACCCCCTACAACCATAAACGGTTGGCTGCTCAGATTTCAGTGCACGGCTTTTGTCGTTTGAGAGCAACCCACCTCGAAGCCTTTGAGAGAAAATTCCTAGCGAGGAGAAAGCCCTAACCGCCCAGAGCCAGAGTAAATTGGGCATCACTTAAGTCTTCTTGTCTGTGTGATCTGAAGACTTATTACACTTGAGGACTGTGCATCCTCCAGACGGTTAGGCGTCGCGTTCAGAGCATCCAAGAGACATTGTGGATTGCAAGTGAACGAAATCTGTGAAGGTTTGGGAGTCTACCTTGAAGACTTACTAGAGTGATTGGGCGAGGACTATGTGACCTTAGCTCAAGGAGAATACGGTGAGGACTTGGTGTCCTGAGCTGCGTGTTCAGGACTGGGTGTCCGGGACTGTGTGTCCTAAGGTTTAAATACCTAGCCGCTCCAACCAGACGTACAGTTGTCACAGCAACTAGAACTGGTCCAACACATCATTGTCTTCAACGAGTCACTGGTTTCATCTTCACTTCCTTTTACTTATTGTTACTCACTATGAAGCCATTGCATGCTTGCTATATCTTTTGTCTTCACAACGTAACTGTATGATTTGTTTGGCTTCATAACTTCTTCCTACCTGATCCTTATTACACTGCAGCTACTTGTCATTATGCTTTCACTCTATTGAATACTTGACCATGGCTTGCCTAGTGTAATCTAACTTCCGCTGCATAGTGATAGGCATATCTCTACTGTTTTTCTTCATAACTTTCACGTTTTGAAGACTTTCATAAAAATTGCCTATTCACCCCCCCCCCCTCTAGTCGATATAACGCACTTTCAGGTAGGAGATCTACATATCCGTATCGCCAAGCTTGCCTTCCACGCCAAGGAAAGTCCCTTCCGGACACGGGACGAAGTCTTCGATCTTGTATCTTCATAGTCCAGGAGTCCGGCCGAAGGTATAGTCTGGCCATCCGGACACCCCCTAATCCAGGACTCCCTCAAGGGGCTTCTTCTGGAGCCCTCCTGTACGCTTCCTCTGCTCGGCCCCACCGTTGTCCCGTGCATCACCTGACAGCTCGCCGGAGACAAGCACCACCACCAGGCCATTGCCCTCTCCCTGCTTCCCGTGCTCCATCCTTTCTCTTCTCTCCCATTCTCACTCCTCACCATCAACTCCCTCTCGCCTCTCTCCATAGGGACCCGCCATGGAGGACCCCGTCGCCCTGCCAAGTACCTCGCCGGAGCAACGCAGCGACCCCCACGCCTCGTCTCCATGGACCCACCCTCTCCAAGACCTCGCCTCCGCCCAGAACCCAACTGGCGCTGCCGCCTTCGCTTGCCTCGCCGTCGCCAAGTCCCTGTCGCCACCCTGCTTCCCCTGCTTCGAGCGGGACGGGACGACGCGCCCCTGCTCCTCGTCTGGACACTCCGGCGACCTGCAAGCCGGCCACGCGCCACCGCCCGAGGACCCCGCCGCCATGGCCTCGAACTCTGCTGCCTCGCGTCGCCCTATGCCGTCTAGTGCCGCCCCCATCTGGATCCTTCGGGCCCCACCGTCCCCGACCTCCTTGCGGTCCACCTCGCCTCGCCGTCCCCGTCATCCAGTTTTTCGCTGCATCCACTTCTTCCCCTGCTCGCGGCGACCTCGCGCACCTGCATCGATGGGGGTCAATGCTCCCGAGCGCGTTGACCGCGCCCTTGCCTAGCCGCCTCTACGAGGCCACTCCACGCATGGGCCAGCTGGTCATGCCAGGCCCAGCTCGTGCCAGCCCAATGGCCACACTAGGTGAGGCCACACCCAAGCGCCCCTCCTCTTGTTTTTTTCATTTGTTGGGCTTCTTGTCCAGTTTCGGCCCCGAGTCTATTTTTTAGGCTCTGCGATTTAGTATTTATTCCAGAGCACGCGGTTTTACAGAAAAGACCCTAGCCTTCATGCATATAATTACTCATGAACCATGCATCGGAATTAAACAAACTTTATATGAAACATGCTTAGAATTTTGTGTAGATCAATAATATCCAACTTTCATCCATGTTTAAAATGTTTAAATTGTTGTTTGCATTAATTTTCTTAAATGCCATGCTAAAATGATTTATTTCATAACTAATTAGCGGTAGCTCCATTTTAAATAAACTTTATTGTAAATGGGGTGGAAATGCATAGATTAACATAGTGGCAGTACTTTGCATGTTTAACAACTCTAAAATTGTGTATAGGGCAAAACAGTACCAAAACCATAAATTGCTTATGGGGATTTTCTGGAATTGTTGTTTGATGTTTCCGGCCCCATTTAAATTGCTTAGATAGTGTAGTTTACTTGTGCTTCACCTCTTTCCATGTTAAGAACATTTAAACTTGTTGGGTGCTTAAACAAGAGCGAACTAAATAATTGATGTGGTGTTTCATCAAGATGCAACTCGTTGCATATTGAGCCCCACTTAACTTGTAGTATTGTTTGTGCACTTTGCCATGCCATGAATCATTAAAATGGACATGCATCATACTTGATTGTGCATCATGCCATGTTTATGCTTGTGTGTTTACCATGTTGTTTGCTCCTTTTCCGGTGTTACTTCTTCTCGGTAGTCCGGTAATGTTGCGTTTGTGAGGATCCGTTCGACTGTGTCCATTTGTCTTCTTCTTGGACTCGTTCTTCTTCCTTGCGGGATCTCAGGCAAGATGACCATACCCTCGAAATCACTTCTATCTTTGCTTGTTAGTTGTGTGTTCTATCGCTATGTCGCGCTACCTACCACTTGTTATATCACGCCTCCCATATTGCCATGTCAAGCCTCTAACCCACTTTTCCTAGCAAACATTTGTTTGGCTAAGTTACCGCTTTTGCTCAGCCCTTGTTATAGCGTTGCTAGTTGCAGGTGAAGCTGAAGTTTGTTCCATGTTGGAACATGGTTATGTTGGGATATCACAATACCTCTTATTTTAATTAATGCATCTATATACTTGGTAAAGGGTGGAAGGCTCGGCCTTATGCCTGGTGTTTGGTTCCACTCTTGCTGCCCTAGTTTTCGTCATACCGATGTTATGTTCCTTGATTTTGCATTCCTTACGCGGTTGGGTGTTATGGGAACCCCTTGACAGTTTGCTTTGAATAAAACTCCTCCAGTAAGGCCCAACCTTGGTTTTACATTTGCCTAACAACCTAAGCCTTTTTCCCTTGGGTTTCCGGAGCTCGAGGGTCATCTTTATTTTAACCCCCCCGGGCCAGTGCTCCTCTGAGTGTTGGTCCAAAATAGATCCACTTGCAGCACCACCTCGGGGATACTTGAGGGATGGTTTTAGCTGTACGTAGTGTTCATCCGGTGTGCCCTGAGAACGAGATATGTGCATCTCCTATCGGGATTTGTCGCCACATCTGGGAGGTCTTGCTGGTCTTGTTTTACCATGGTTGAAATGTCTTGTAACCGGGATTTCGAGACTGGTCGGGTCTTCCCGGGAGAAGGAATATCCTTCATTGACTGTGAGAGCTTGTGATGGGCTAAGTAGGGACACCCCTGCAGGGTATAAACTTTTGAGAGCCATGCCGCGGTTATGTGGCAAATGGGAATTTCTTAATGTCTGGTTGTAGATAACGTGACACTTGACTTAATTAAAATGCATCAACCATGTGCGTAGCCGTGATGGTCTCTTTTCGGCGGAGTCCGGGAAGTGAACACGGTCTTGTGTTACGTATGAACGTAAGTAGTTTCAGGATCACTTCTTGATCACTTCTAGCTTCTCGATCGTTGTGGTGCTTCTCTTCTCGCTCTTATTTGCGTATGTTAGCCACCATATATGCTTAGTGCTTGCTGCAGCTCCACCTCATTACCCTATCCTACCCATAAGCTTAAATAGTCTTGATCTCGCGGGTGTGAGATTGCTGAGTCCTCGTGACTCACAGATACTTCCAAACAGTTGCAGGTACCGATGATACTAGTGCAGGTGACGCAACCGAGCTCAAGTGGGAGCTCGATGAAGATCTTGATCGTTGTTATGTGTCTTTTTCGGTTGATCAGTAGTGGTGCCCAGTTGGGACGATCGGGGATCTAGCATTTGGGGTTATCTTCCTTTATTTTGGTTCTGTAGTCGGACCTTGATTGTATTCTGGTTGATGTTTATTTAACTTGTTATTTGTGTGAAGTGGCGATTGTAAGCCAACTCTTTATCCTATTCTTATTCAGTACATGGGATTGTGTGAAGATTACCCCACTTGCGACTAAACCACCATGCGGTTATGCCTCTAAGTCGTGCCTCGACACGTAGGAGATATAGTCGCATCGTGGGTGTTACTATACTATTAATGATGAAGGTGATTATGCGTATGATATGAAAAGGCCCAAGCTTGGGGATGCTATGTTGGATGAGAATGACATGTTTGAGAATTTATTTGCTGCAATTAATGTTTTGTCCCAAGCTTGGGGATGCTATGTTCAATGAAGATGATATTTTTAGTCTCCCAAGTTTTGATGAGCAAATTTATTATGATGATAGCATGCCTCCTATTTATGATGGTTATATTGATGAAATTGGGTTTGGAAGAGTGTCAACTTTAGGAAGTAACGATCCCACTATTTTGGAGGGTGTTGAATCTTATTGTGACAATTATGAAAGTGGATTTGGAGAGGTCATGACTTTATTTAGTAATGATTCCACTATTTTGGAAGAGGTTTCAATTGATTATGATGAGAACAAAGTTGCTACTTATGATGATTATTGTGATGACACTTATGCTATAAAAAGTAGTGATGATTATATTTATAAAACTTGTCATGATTATGATTACCCTTTTTATGAACATTACTCTTTTAATGTGGAAACCATTTATAGTATTCGGGTTTCTTATGATACTCCCACTATTCTGAATGAGAATAATTTTGCTTATGTGGAGAATAGTAAATTTTCTATGCTTGTAGATCATGAAAATAATGCTTTATGTGATGGTTATATTTTTGAATTCATTCATGATGCAACTGAAAATTATTATGAGGGATGAACATATGCTTGTAGGAATTGCAATAATATCAAGTTTCCTCTCTATGTGCTTAAAGTTTTGAAGTTATGCTTGTTTTGCCCTCCTATGCTAGTTGATTATTGTTCCCATAAGTTGTTTTCTCACAAAATCCCTATGCATAGTAAGTGGGTTAGACTTAAATGTGTTATTAATATGCTTCATTATGCTCTATTTATGTTTCAATTCTTATCTTTTATGTGAGCATCATTGAAATCATCATGCCTAGCCAGGGGCGTTAAATGATAGCGCTTGTTGGGAGGCAACCCAATTTTATTTTTGTTCTTTGTTTTTTGTTCCTGTTTAGTAATAAAAAATTCATCTAGCCTCTGTTTAGATGTTCTTTTATGTTTTAATTAGTGTTTGTGCCAAGTAGAACCTTTGGGGAGACTTGGGTGAAGTCTTTGTGATCTTGCTGTAAAAAACAGAAACTTTAGCACTCACGAGATTAGCTGCCATTTTTATTACTGGAGAGAGCGATTAGGTTGATTCTTTTGGCAGATGATTAATAGACAAATTACTCAGGTCCACCAATTTATTTCATAATTTTTGGAGTTACAAAAGTACTTGAAACCTCCAGATTACTACAGACTGTTCTATTTTTGACAGATTCTGTTTTCATTGTGTTGTTTGCTTATTTTGATGAATCTATGAGTAGTATCGTAGGTTATGAACGATAGAGAAGTTTGAATACAGTAGATATTGCACCAATATGAATTTAGAATGAGTTCACAACAGTACCAAAAGTGGTGATTTATTTTCTTATACTAACGGAGCTTACGAGTTTTCTATAGAGTTTTGTGTTGTGAAGTTTTCAAGTTTTGGGTAAAGATTCATTGGACTATGGAATAAGGAGTGGCAAGAGCCTAAGCTTGGGGATTCCCAAGGAACCCCAAGTTAAAATTCAAGTACAACCAAAAGCCTAAGCTTGGGGATGCCCCGGATGGCATCCCCTCTTTCGTCTTCGTTCATCGGTAACTTTACTTGAGGCTATATTTTTATTCACCACATGATATGTGTTTTGCTTGGAGCTTCATTTTATTTTGTTTTGTTTTTCTTGTTGTTTGAGTAAAATACCAAGATCTGAAATTCTTAAATGTTAGAGAGTCTTTACACAGTTGCATAATTATTCAACTACTCATTGATCTTTTGGAGTAGTTTGTCATTTTCTCTAATGCTTCACTTATATCCTTTTACAGCACGACGGTGGTTTTGTTTTGAAGAAATAGATGAACTCTCATGATTCACTTATATTATTTTGAGAGTCCTAAAAATCATGGTAATTTGTTTTGGTTATGAATTTAGTCCTAATATGATGGGCATTCAAGATGGGTATAATAAAAACTTTCATATAGAGTGCATTGAATACTATGAGAAGTTTGATACTTGATGATTGTTTGAGATATGAAGATGGTGATATTAGAGTCATGCTAGTTGAGTAGTTGTGAATTTGAGAAATACTTGTTCTAAAGTTTGTGATTCCCGTAGCATGCACGTATGGTGAACCGTTATGTGATGAAGTCGGAGCATGATTTATTTATTGATTGTCTTCCTTACGAGTGGCGGTCGGGGACGGGCGATTGTCTTTTCCTACCAATCTATCCCTAGGAGCATGCATGTAGTACTTTGTTTCGATAACTAATAGATTTTGGCAATAACTATGTGAGTTCTTTATGAATAATGTTGAGTCCATGGATTATACGCACTCTCACCCTTCCACCATTGCTAGCCTCTCTAGTACCCTGCAACTTTCGCCGGTACCATAAACCCACCATTTACCTTCCTCAAAATAGCAACCATACCTACCTATTATGGCATTTCCATAGCCATTCCGAGATATATTGCCATGCAACTTTCCACTGTTCTGTTTATTATGACACGCTTCATCATTGTCATATTGCTTTGCATGATCATGTAGTTGACATCGTATTTGTGGCAAAGCCACCGTTCATAATTCTTTCATACATGTCACTCATGAGTCATTGCACATCTCGGTACATCGCCGGAGGCATTCATATAGATTCATATTTTGTTCTAAGTATCGAGTTGTAATTCTTGAGTTGTAAGTAAATAAAAGTGTGATGGTCATCATTATTAGAGCATTGTACCATGTGAGGAAAGGATGATGGATACTATGATTCCCCCACAAGTTGGGATGAGACTCCAAATGAAAAAAAAGAGGCCATAAAAAAAGAGAAGGCCCAAAAAACAAAAATAAAAAATAAAAAAATGAGGGAAAAAGAGAGAAGGGGCAATGCTACTATCCTTTTACCACACTTGTGCTTCAAAGTAGCACCGTGATCTTCATGATAGAGAGTCTCCTATGTTGTCACTTTCATATACTAGTGGGAATCTTTCATTATAGAACTTGGCTTGTATATTCCAATGATGGGCTTCCTCAAAATGCCCTAGATCTTCGTGAGCAAGCGAGTTGGATGCACACCCACTTAGTTTGTTTTTGAGCTTTCATACACTTATAGCTCTAGTGCATCCGTTGCGTGGCAATCCCTACTCACTCACATTGATATCGATTGATGGGCATCTCCATAGCCCGTTGATACGCCTAGTTGATGTGAGACTATCTTCTCCTTTTTGTCTTCTCCACAACCACCATTCTATCCACCTATAGTGCTATGTCCATGGCTCACGCTCATGTATTGCGTGAAGATTGAAAAAGTTTGAGAATATCAAAAGTATGAAACAATTGCTTCGCTTGTCATCGGGGTTGTGCATGATTTAAATATTTTGTGTGATGAAGATAGAGCATACCCAGACTATATGATTTTATAGGGATAGCTTTCTTTGGCCATGTTATTTTGAGAAGACATGATTACTTTGTTAGTATGCCTGAAGTATTATTATTTTTATGTCAATATTAAACTTTTGTCTTGAAACTTTCGGATCTGAATATTCTTGCCACAATAAA
The DNA here is from genome assembly GCF_002162155.2 of Triticum dicoccoides. Taxonomy (NCBI): domain Eukaryota; kingdom Viridiplantae; phylum Streptophyta; class Magnoliopsida; order Poales; family Poaceae; genus Triticum; species Triticum dicoccoides. Next base: position 492,907,558 of record NC_041392.1, read on the forward strand.
GAGAATTACATGGATAAATATGTTAGGTAGTATTCCACATCAAAAATTCTGTTTTTATCATTTACCTACTCGAGGATGAGCAGGAATTAAGCTTGGGGATGCTTGATACGTCTCCAACGTATCTATAATTTTTTATTGTTCCATGCTTTTATATTATCAACCTTGGATGTTTTATATACATTTATATGCTATTTTATATGATTTTTGGGACTAACCTATTAACCTAGAGCCCAGTGCCAGTTTCTGTTTTTCGTTGGTTTTTAGTATCGCAGAAAAGGAAAACCAAACGGAGTCCAATTGACCTGAAATTTCATGGAGATCATTTTTGGACCAGAAGAAGCCCACGGAGTACCAGAGATGGGCCAGAAGAGTCCCGAGGCCACCACGAGGGTGGGGGCGCGCCCTACCCCTTGGGCACGCCCACCTACCTCGTGGCCACCTCAGGGACCCCCTGACTTGTTCCCGACTCCAACACCTCTTATATAACCCCAAACTTCCAGAAAGAAACCTAGATCGGGAGTTCCGCCGCCGCAAGCCTCTATAGCCACCGAAAACCAATCTAGACCCGTTCCAGCACCCTGCCGGAGGGGGGAATCCCTCTCCGGTGGCCATATTCATCATCTCGGCGCTCTCCATGACGAGGAGGGAGTAGTTCTCCCTCGGGGCTGAGGGTATGTACCAGTAGCTATGTGTTTGATCTTCCTCTCTCATGTTCTTGATTCGGCACGATCTTGATGTATCGCGAGCTTTACTATTATAGTTGGATCTTATGATGCTTCTCCCCCTCTAATCTCTTGTAATGGATTGAGTTTTCCCTTTGAAGTTATCTTATCGGATTGAGTCTTTAAGGATTTGAGAACACTTGATGTATGTCTTGCATGTGCTTATCTGTGGTGACAATGGGATATTCATGTGACCCACTTGATGTATGTTTTGGCGATCAACTTGCGAGTTTCGTGACCTCGTGAACTTATGCATAGGGGTTGGCACATGTTTTCATCTTGACTCTCTGGTAGAAACTATGGGGCACTCTTTGAAGTTCTTTGTGTTGGTTGAATAGATGAATCTAAGATTGTGTGATGCATATCATATAATCATACCCACGGATACTTGAGGTGACATTGGAGTATCTAGGTGACATTAGGGTTTTGGTTGATTTGTGTCTTAAGGTGTTATTCCAGTATGAACTCTATGATAGATCGAACGGAAAGAATAGCTTCGTGTTATTTTACTACGGACTCTTGAATAGATCAATCAGAAAGAATAACTTTGAGGTGGTTTCGTACCCTACAATAATCTCTTCGTTTGTTCTCCACTATTAGTGACTTTGGAGTGACTCTTTTTTGCATGTTGAGGGATTTTTATATGATCCAATTATGTTATTATTGTTGAGAGAACTTGCACTAGTGAAAGTATGAACCCTAGGCCTTGTTTCAATGCATTGCAATACCGTTTATGCTCACTTTTACCACTTGCTACCTTGCTGTTTTTATATTTTCAAATTACAAAAACCTTTATCTACCATCCATATTACACTTGTATCACCATCTCTTCGCCGAACTAGTGCACCTATACGATTTACCATTCTATTGGGTATGTTGGGGACACAAGAGACTCTTTGTTATTTGGTTGCAGGGTTGTTTGAGAGAGACCATCTTCATCCTACGCCTCCCATGGATTATTAAACCTTAGGTCATCCACTTGAGGGAAATTTTCTACTGTCCTACAAACCTCTGCACTTGGAGGCCCAACAACGTCTACAAGAAGAAGGTAGCGTAGTAGACATCAGTGAATACATAGACAAAACAGAGTGTCCCTAGTATGCCTCTACTTGACTAGCTCATTAATCAAAGATGGTTAAGTTTCCTAGCCATAGACATGTGTTGTCATTTGATGAACGAGATCACATCATTAGAGAATGATGTGATGGACAAGACCCACCCATCAGCTTAGCATAAAGATCATTAAGTTTTATTGCTATTGCTTTCTTCATGACTTATACATGTTCCGATGACTATGAGATTATGCAAATTCTGAATACCAAAGGAACACTTAGTGTGCTATCAAACGTCACAATGTAACTAGGTGATTATAAAGATGCTCTACAGGTGTCTCCGATGGTGTTTGTTGAGTTGGCATAGACCAAGATTAGGATTTGTCACTCCGACTGTCGGAGAGGTATCTCTAAGCCCTCTCGGTAATGCTCATCACTATAAGCCTTGCAAGATATGTGACTAATGAGTTAGTTGCGGGATGATGCATTACGGAACGCGTAAAGAGACTTGCCAGTAACAAGATTGAACTAGGTATGATGATACCAACGATTGAATCTCGGGCAAGTAACATACCGATGACAAAGGGAACAATGTATGTTGTTATGCGGTTTGACCAGTAAAGATCTTCATAGAATATGTAGGAGCCAATATGAGCATCCAAGTTCCACTATTGGTTATTGACCGGAGATGTGTCTCGGTCATGTCTACATAGTTCTCGAACTCGTAGGGTCCGCACGCTTAACGTTCGATGACGATTTGTATTATGAGTTATGTGATTTGATGTACCGAAGTTAGTTCGGAGTCCCGGATGAGATCATGGACATGATGAGGAGTATCGAAATGGACGAGAGGGAATCATTCATATATTGGAAGGTTGCATTTGGACATCGGAATGGTTCTGAGTGATTCGAGCATTTTTCCGGAGTACCGGGAGGTTACCGGAACCCCCCGGGGAAAGATATGGGCCTTATGGGTCATAGGAGGGAGGCTAACCAGCCCACAAGGGGCTGGTGCGCCTCCCACAAGGGAGGAGGCCGAATTGGACTTGGGAAGGGGGTGCCACCCCCCTTTCCTTCTCCTACTCCCTCTCCTTCCCCTTTTCCCCCTCCAGTAGAAGGAAAAAAGAGTGGGGTCGAATCCTACTAGGACTGGAGTCCTACTAGGACTCCCCTCTCCCTGGCGCGCCCCTTGTTGGCCGCCTCCTCCTCCCCTCCTTTATATACGAGGGCAGGGGGCACCCCAAAGACACACAAGTTGATCTTTAGCCGTGTGCGGTGCCCTCCTCCACAGTTTTACACCTCGGTCGTATTGTCGTAGTGCTTAGGCGAAGCCCTACGCCGATAACTTCATCATCACCATCACCACACCATCGATCTGACAGAACTCTCCCCTGGCCTCAACTGGATCAAGAGTTCGAGGGACGTTACTGAGCTGAACGTGTGCAGATCACGGAGGTGCCATGCATTCGGTACTTGGATCGGTTGGATCGCGAAGACGTTCGACTAAATCAACCGCGTTACTAAATGCTTCCGCTTTCAGTCTACGAGGGTACATGGACACACTCTCCCCGCTCGTTGCTATGCTTCTCCTAGATAGATCTTGCGTGATCGTAGGCAAATTTTTTGAAATACTACGTTCCCCAACAGTGGCATCCGAGCCAGGTCTATGAGTAGATGTTATATGCACGAGTAGAACACAAAGAGTTGTGAGCGATAATAGTCAAAGTGCTTACCAGCATGTCTTTGATTCGGCGGTATTTTTGGATGAAGTGGCCCAAACCGACATTACATGACCGCGTTCATGAGACTAGTTCTGCGGTATTGTTGGATGAATAGAACCCCCGTGGTGTGGAGGGCTGGATGAACAGTAGATGGTGGAGGGGTGGTTGAACAGTAGTGTAACATCCCAAATTTTCAATTTTGAATGTTATACACTAGATCATCATTGCATATCATATTTCATTGCATTTTGGTTGATCCTAGAAATTCTACGCAACTCAAGGACCCTCGGAGAGAGTTGGGGATTTCGTTATTTTCATATTTGAGTTTTCTCAAATTTTGAAAATAGGATTGTTTGATTTTATTTATTTCATCTTCAATTACTTCTATTATGAAATTATGAGAGAGGGAATAAAATGACTTTCCCAAAATAAAGAAATATTGAAGGTCTAATAAAAAATAAGCTTTTATTTTGGTCTTATTTGCTATTTTATTTGAATTTAGGAAAAAATTGCACGTTTTCAAAAATTGCATTTAGAGCCAAAAATATGTTCATCGTGTTCTAAATATTTTATTTAGACAGAGAAAATTTGTTTTTGCATTTTTAGAATTTTATTTATTTTTCTAGAATTTTTTAGTCGCAGCGAAGCTATTTAAAAAAAGAGACCCCGCGCCCGACTGGGCCAAGGGCCCATCCGAGCGGGCCGGCCCAGCTAGCCGCCGCCGCCTCTCGCCGGGTCGGGACAGAGTCCCGACCAGCGCCGCCGCCGCCCGAGTCCGGGGAGGACTCCGCCTCCCGAGGCCGACCCCTCCCCCAAGTCGCCTCTCCCCGCCCCTTTATAACCGCCACCGCCCCCCCTGCAGCCCGCACCGCCGCCGCCGCACGCCCCAACGTCGCC
>NC_041392.1:492912620-492951081 GCF_002162155.2 Triticum dicoccoides
CGCCGCACGCCGCCCGGAGCTGCCGCCCCTTCGCCTCACGCCACCCGCCGCCCTGCCGGAGTCTCGCCGGAGCGCCGCCACCGAGGTAGCCGCCGGCCGGTTTTTGAAAAAAAGTCGTTTCGGTTTTTTTTGAAAACCCTAGTTTTTGTTTTTCTAAAATAGATCGGTTTTCTCCAGTTTATTTATTTAGCAAGCGTTCGCTCGTTCGTTCGTTTTAACAAACGCGTTTTTTGTTTAGTTCCTGTTAACGAACGTTCGTTCGTTAACCTGTTCATCGTTTTTCTTTTTTCTCGGATTAAATCCGCGATTTTTCTGATCGTGATTTCTGATCCGATATTCGTTTTAGTTTAACTTTTCGCTCATTTGTCGGAATCAGGCGATTCAAGCGCCTGGAGTTTCGTCTCGAAACCCTATTTCCGTTTAACCAACTCAAACAAGTTTTTGCCTCAGTAAAAATTTGCCCTAGTTTCAGATTAGTAAACGAAGCTTTTTCTTTTGCCGTTTGTCTTTCGTTGCTTCGTTCGATTTGGTTCTTTTTGCCAATCGGAGTTCTTAAGTTGAACTTTCTGGTTAGTTCTCTTATTCGAGTTTTACCTGTGCATTAGATGAGTACTTATTGTATGCTTGTTTGTTTGCGATAGAGTACCCGGAGTGCGCCGCTTGCTACTTCGAGTCGCTAGGTTTTGCGGATCATCAGCAAGGCAAGTAACACTTTGACCATACCTCCTATTACCCAGTTTTATTGCATTAGATCAATCCTCACACATTGCATGATTAGGACCTAATTAAATTGTGGGTTTGGGAAGTAGTTGAGGTAGAACCTATTACTTTTTTATTATCAAACCTTTGGAGTTACTTCTACGTTGCTTATTATGCTATGCTATGCTAGTAGACGTGGATTGGGTGAGTGTATCCATGACAAATGTGAGATTGTTAAATTAATGGTCTATCTAAGGTGGCAACTTAAATACACATCTGGGTGGATTGAGGCACCTGGGTATTCCAGCGATTGGCTGTTTTCTTTTGGACTGCCACCCAGGCTCAAAGGGATCATGAGAATATTCATGCTAGAAACTTCCGTGTGCAGCCACAAGCTACTATGGGCTTTAGCATAGTTGACTAAGTCGTGCGAACTCTTACAGTGGTAGACTAGCAGATGTAGGGGATGTAGTTTGGTACGGTCTACCCAATCGTAAGGTGCTAGCGCTTCTGAAAGACTATGTCTCGGTCATCTGTTTCTCAAACACCGTGTAGTGCGAGAATTCTAGCGGAGGAGATCGAGTCTTGTGGGTAAAAGTGCGCAAACCTCTGCAGAGTGTATAAACTAATCATGGTTAGCCGTGTCCCCGATTATGGACATCTTGAGTATCTAGTACTTGGATTATCATGTGAATCTCATCATGTTACTCTAAAATTAATTTTGTTGGGTTTTTAATGATGATGCTTAATTGGGATTGAGAATGCTGTCAACCATTCTCAATGTTTAACAACTACCATGATAATTAAAAATTTATTCCTTTGCAGTAGGGAAAAATTGGCTTTACACATACACTGTAACCATAGAGCTTTCCACCAGCCAAATATGCATATAGAATAGCCTTATTCTTTTATCATTCTCTATGTGTTACATTGCCAGCATATTCCATGTGTTGACCCGTTTCGGGCTGCAACATTAATGTTGCAGACTTTTCAGACGATGAGTAAGGTGTTTTTAGGTCGTGGTTCTATACTCAGTGATGCCGTTGGAGTTGATGGACTCACTTATCTTCCAAGCCTTCCGCTGTTATCGTTATTAGATGGCCTTAAGCCATATTTATTGTAATAAGATCTCTTTTGAGACACTCGATGTAATAAGTGTGTGATTGCTACTCTGTTATAAATCCTTCAAGTACTGCGTGGTGTCAGCATTACTGATCCAGGGATGACACCGGAGCACACAGATTGGACCGTTTGAGGTCTGGTTGCTACAAGATGGTATCAGAGCACACGCTGACTGTAGGACACGACCACTAAGCTAAAGCCCTAGATCACTACTCTCTCTTCTCATTCTGACTCCTCATCTTTGCTACTCTTTTAGGATGGCGGATGCAAGGAACAAGTTCACGCAACCGGATGAAGATACACCCTTTGGACGTCATTTGTAGGAAGTTACAAGATACCTGAACATAGCAGTACCAAGCTTCACTGGAACCTACAACGCCACTTTACCTGAAGAAGAGCGTTGGATGATTCAAGTTCAAGTTCCAGGAAGGACGTTCATGCCAGTCACTAAGCCCATAGAGTTTTCCTTTGATGCACCAACCTGGAGTCTAGGAAATAGCATGGCAGCTCACATCACCATGGGACGCATTGGAGAAGTTTACCGCAATGATCTCAAGGATACTATCTACCAGATTTGTGGGCGCCGAGATGAGCAATGGGAGATGATCAACACCAGGAAGGACAGATCAATTGCAGCTTTTGTCCAGGAGTTGAACCAGCACATTCGACGTTAGGAGAACCAGATGTGCACCGACATGATAGATCTAAAGAAGGCAAGAACAAGAATCAAGGAACTGGAGGAAGAACTTAAGGCTACACATGAAGATTATGAAGAGGAAATCGAAGTATTAGTGGAGAAGAATGACAATCTGATCAAGAAGATTGGAATATTCATGGGAGACCCTACACCAGTAGAAGAAGACGAAGAACCCAAGGAGATTCGCCCAGAAGACTACATCATCATCGACGACGCCGACTCGGACCTAGATGATAGCGATGATGACTATGTGGATGAAGCTAGAGCAGATATCATGGAGTCTGCAACCGAAGAATATTTTTAGTAGACCACCCATCAGTAGCAGTAGTCCACCATGTAAATATAGTAGTCCGAGCACTTTCGCGATAGTTAGATCGATTGTATGCCCTTGTTTGATTGAATGAAGTGAATTGTTTGCTTTTGCCTCATGTGCATATGGGTAGTGTTTTCTCTCTAGACCCCTCTCTGTTCTTAAATCTCATCCTTTCTAAACCCTCAGATGCCTCCGAGACGTGACCCCGGTTTCACCTTCCCACCGGAGCTCACCCAGTTGATCCAGCAACAGAACACATTGATGAAGTTGCTAGTCCGGAATCAGAATCAGGGGAGCAACAACAACAACCCACCACCTCTTGTTGATCACTTAGCCCGTTTTCTTAGGCTGAATCCGCCGGTGTTTTCCAGTAGCACCGAGCCAATAGTAGCAGATGATTGGCTCCGCAAGACAGCAAGGGAGTTGACCACGGCAGGATGCATAGATGCGGAAAAGGTGAAGTTTGTCGCACATCATCTTAAAGGACCCGCAGCATCATGGTGGGAGAATTTCACAACCAATTTCCCTGTCGAGACTGTCACATGGGACCAGTTCTAGCAGGCTTTCCGTACTTACCATGTTTCAACAGGAGCTATGGCCATGAAGAAGCGGGAGTTTCGCAATTTGCACCGAGGAAGGATAGTTGGCCAGTATGTGGAGGATTTTAGTAAGCTAGCATGTTATGCCCCAGATGACGTTGTCACGGATGCGGACAAGCAGGAGAAGTTTCTGGAAGGACTGAATGATGAGTTGAGCATGCAGTTGATGGTAGCAACCTTCAACAACTACCAGGAGTTGGTAGATCGTGCTCTCGTGATTGAAGGGAAGCAGCAGCAAATTGAGAACCGTAAGAGAAAGTATGGACAAGGGAAGTACAATTCTGGAGCTCAGCAGAAGCCATGTTTTACCCCTAGACCGGGAGGAAATTTTCAGCATACCCATGGAGGAGGTAGCTCGCACAATCATAATGGCACCAAGGAAGGTAATGGGAATGGAGGATGCAACGGCCAGAACCATACAAACCCATCAACCCTAGCCAAGAGAGACCTAAGCCAAGTCACTTGCTTTAAGTGCCAGAAGACCGGACATTATGTCAATGAATGTCCTGAAGCCCTGAATGGAAATGGCAATGGAAGCTCTGGGAAGAAGCCGAACCCTTTCAACAGGGGACAGGTGAACCACGTAAATGTGGAGGAAGTTGAAGCCCAGCCCGATGCAGTAATAGGTAAGTTTTTGGTTAAGTCATTTACTGCACTCGTTCTTTTTGATACTAGTGCATCGCACTCATACATATCAAGGGGATTTGTGGATAAGTATAAACTACCAACCCAAGCCCTTAGATCACCCATGTTAGTAACCTCACCTGGAGCAGAATATATGGCTAGTCTATGGTGTGATCGGTTACCATTAAGGATTGGTAACTACATATTTCCCTCAGACCTAATAGTATTGGAATCTCAAGGATTGGATGTGATATTAGGCATGGATTGGTTATCAAAGTATGAAGGAAATATTGAATGTGCCAGTAAGTCAATTTTTCTTGCCATGCCAGAAGGGAGAAGGATCAAGTATGTATCCCGGCATGTGCCGAAAAGGACTCAAGTAAATTCGTTAACAGGAGTTGTGCAGGAGGAAGTACCAGTAGTGAAGGATTTCCCTGATGTATTTCCAGAAGAATTGCCAGGCATGCCACCGGATAGAGATATTGAGTTTTTGACTGAGCTTTTGCCAGGCACAGGGCCAATATCTAAGAGACCATATAGGATGCCCGCAAAGGATTTGGAGGAGATTAAGAAGCAGATTAAGGAGTTGCTAGATAAAGGATATATTCGCCCAAGTTCTTCACCTTGGGGATTGCCAGTACTTCTAGTGGAGAAAAAGGATGGATCGTTAAGGATGGTTGTTGATTATCGAGGATTGAATGAAGTAACCAACAAGAACAAGTACCCACTACCGATGATCAATGATCTGTTTGATCGATTGCAAGGAGCTAAGGTATTTTCCAAGATCGATCTGCGATTAGGGTACCACCAGTTGAAGATTGGAGAACAGGACATACCCAAGACAGCTTTTACCACCAGGTATGGGTTGTACGAGTATACCGTTATGTCATTTGGTCTGACTAACGCCCCTGCATATTTTATGAACATGATGAACAAAGTGTTTATGGAGTTTTTGGATAAGTTCATCGTAGTGTTCATTGATGATATCCTGGTTTATTCAAAGAATGAAGAGGATCATAAGGAGCATTTGCGTTTGGTGCTTGGTAAACTCAGAGAACATCAGTTATATGCCAAGTTTAGCAAATGTGAGTTTTGGTTGAACGAAGTTGGATTTCTCGGACACGTTATATCCGGAGAAGGTATAGCAGTAGATCCCACCAAGGTTGACACTGTGACAAATTGGGAAGCCCCAACAACAGTTGGAGAAATCCGGAGTTTTCTTGGACTTGCAGGATACTACCGGAGATTCATTGAAAATTTCTCGAAGATTGCGAAGCCTATGACGGAGTTGTTGAAAAAGGATACCAAGTTCAAATGGACTGAGGAATGTGAGGCTAGTTTCCAGGAGTTAAAGAAACGTTTGGTTACATCACCTGTGTTGATTTTGCCAGATCAGACCAAGGATTATGAGGTGTATTGCGACGCTTCATGTCGAGGACTTGGAGTAGTGCTTATGCAGGAAGGAAGAGTTGTTTCATATGCCTCACGACAGCTTAAGCCTCATGAATTGAATTATGCCACGCATGATTTGGAGTTAGCAGCCGTAGTGCATGCGTTGAAGACCTGGAGACATTTTCTCATTGGAAATCATTGTGAGGTGTACATGGATCACAAGAGTTTGAAGTACATCTTCACACAGAAGGAGTTAAATCTCGGGAAAAGGAGATGGTTGGAACTCATCAAGGATTATGATATGAGATTGCATTATCACCCTGGAAAGGCTAACGTAGTAGCTGACGCATTGAGCCGTAAAAGTCATGTCAACACCTTAATGACGGGAGGTTTACCAAGAGAGTTATCCGAGAATCTTCGTGAGCTATGTTTGGAGATAGTTCCGAGAGGCTATGTAGCAGCATTGGAGATTCAGTCTACTTTGATGGATAAGATCAGAGAAGCCCAGAAGACTGACAAGGAGATTGCCTCTATAAAGGAGAAAATGAGCAAAGGAAAAGCTAAGGGATTTCGTGAAGATGATAACGATACCTTATGGTTTGAAGACCGTGTTTATGTGCCTAATGATTTGGAGATCAGGAAGTTAATTCTGCAAGAGGCCCATGATTCACCCTATTTGATTCACCCAGGGAATACCAAGATGTATCTGGATTTGAAGGATATTTTCTGGTGGAACGGAATGAAGAAGGATATTGTGGAGTATGTAGCAGTTTGTGATGTATGTCAGAGAGTAAAGGCAGAGCATCAGAAGCCAGCAGGATTGCCACAGCCATTGCCGATACCTGAATGGAAGTGGGATAAGTTAGGCATGGATTTTATTACGGGTTTACCCAGAACTCGTTCAGGCTATGACTCAATATGGGTTGTAGTCGATCGTTTGACGAAGGTAGCTCATTTCATTCCAGTGAAGACTACCTATACCAGTGCAAAGTTGGCTAAGATATACATGACCAGAATCGTATGTCTGCATGGAGTTCCAAGGAGCATTGTATCGGATAGAGGAACCCAATTTACCTCAAATTTCTGGAATCAGTTGCATGAAACTTTGGATACCAGACTGGAGTTTAGTACAGCTTTCCATCCGCAGACAGATGGACAGACTGAGAGAGTCAACCAGATTTTGGAGCATATGCTGAGAGCTTGTGCGCTAGATTATGGATCTAGTTGGGACGAGAATTTGCCATATGCAGAGTTCTTTTACAACAACAGTTATCAATCCAGTTTGAAGATGGCCCCTTTCGAAGCCTTGTACGGAAGGAGGTGCAGGACCCCATTGTCGTCGGATGAAGTTGGAGACTGCCAGTTGTTTGGACCAGAACTGATTAAGGAGTCTGAACAGAAAGTGAAATTGATTCGTGATAGGCTCAAGGTAGCTTAATCCAGGCAGAAGAGCTACGCAGATCCTAAATGCAAGGAGACAGTTTACGAAGTCGGAGACCGAGTTTATCTTCGAGTATCTCCCCTTCGAGGAGTTAAGCGCTTTGGAGTTAAGGGAAAATTAGCGCCACATTTTGTAGGACCATACAAAGTATTGGAGTGTATGGGAGAAGTAACCTACAAGTTGGAATTTCCCGAAGGATTGTCAGGAGTTCACGACGTGTTCCACGTTTCCCAGTTGAAGAAGTGCCACGCCGAGATGGCTAATATACCGTTGAGAGATACAGTGCCACTAGAAGCGATTCAGTTGGACAGTGATTTGACCTATGAGGAGAAACCAGTCAAGATTTTAGAGTATGTCAGTCATTCACCCGCAACAAGGTTATCAAGTTTGGCAAAGTTCAGTGGAGCCACCACCCGGAAGATGAAGCCACCTGGGAACGAGAGGAAGATTTGCTGAAGGACCACCCTCACCTATTTTCTAGCCAACCCGAATCTTAAGGGCGAGATTCATCTTAAGGGGGGTAGGTTTGTAACATCCCAAATTTTCAATTTGGAATGTTATACACTAGATCATCATTGCATATCATATTTCATTGCATTTTGGTTGATCCTAGAAATTCTACGCAACTCAAGGACCCTCAGAGAGAGTTGGGGATTTCGTTATTTTCATATTTGAGTTTTCTCAAATTTTGAAAATAGGATCGTTTGATTTTATTTATTTCATCTTCAATTATTTCTATTATGAAATTATTAGAGAGGGAATAAAATGACTTTCCCAAAATAAAGAAATATTGAAGGTCTAATAAAAAATCAAATAAGATTTTATTTTGGTTTTATTTGCTATTTTATTTGAATTTAGGAAAAATTGCACATTTCAAAAATTGCATTTAGAGCCAAAAAAATGTTCATCCTGTTCTAAATATTTTATTTAGACGTACAAAAATTGTTTTGGCATTTTTAGAATTTTACTTATTTTTCTAGAATATTTTTTAGTCGCAGCGAAACTGTTTTAAAAAAAAGAGACCCCGCGCCCGACTGGGCCAAGGGCCCAGCCGAGCGGGCCGGCCCAGCCAACCGCCGCCGCCTCTCGCCGGTTGGGAAAGAGTCCCGACCAGCGCCGCCGCCGCCCGAGTCCGGGGAGGACTCCGCCTCCCGAGGCCGACCCCTCCCCCAAGTCGCCTCTCCCCGCCCCTTTATAACCCCCCCTGCAGCCCACACCGCCGCCGCCCGGAACCGCCGCCCCGCCGCCTCACGCCACCCCCCGCCCTGCCGGAGTCTCGCCGGAACGCCGCCGCCGAGGTAGCCGCCTGCCGGTTTTTGAGAAAAAGCCGTTTCGGTTTTTTTGAAAACCCTAGTTTTCGTTTTTTAAATAGATCGGTTTTTCTCCGGTTTATTTATTTAGCGAGCATTCGCTCGTCCATTCGTTTTAACAAACGCGTTTTTCGTTTAGTTCCTGTTAACGAACGTTCGTTCATTAACCTGTTCGTCGTTTTTTTTTCTTCGGATTAAATCCGCGATTTTTCTGATCGCGATTTCTGATCCGATGTTCGTTTTAGTTTAACTTTTCGCTCGATTATCGGAATCAGGCGATTCAAGCGCCTGGAGTTTCGTCTCGAAACCCTCTTTCCATTTAACCAACTCAAACAAGTTTTTGCCTCAGTAAAAAATTTCCCTAGTTTCAGATTAGTAAACGAAGCTTTTTCTTTTGCCGTTTGTCTTTCGTTGCTTCGTTCGATTTGGTTCTTTTTGCCAACCGGAGTTCTTAAGTTGAACTTTCTGGTTAGTTCTCTTATTCGAGTTTTACCTGTGCATTAGATGAGTACTTATTGTATGCTTGTTTTTTTGCGATAGAGTACCCAGAGTGCGTCGCTTGCTACTTCGAATGGCTAGGTTTTGCGGATCATCAGCAAGGCAAGTAACACTTTGATCATACCTCCTATTAACCAGTTTTATTGCATTAGATCAATCCTCACACATTGCGTGATTAGGACCTAATTAAATTGTGGGTTTGGGAAGTAGTTGAGGTAGAACCTATTACCTGTTTATTATCAAACCTTTGGGAGTTACTTCTACGTTGCTTATTATGCTATGCTATGCTAGTAGACGTGGATTGGGTGAGTGTATCCATGAATGATGTGAGATTGTTAAATTAATGGTTTATCTAAGGTGGAAACTTAAATACACATCTGGGTGGATTGAGGCACCTGGGTATTCCAGCGATTGCATGTTTTCTTTTGGACCGCCACCCAGGCTCAAAGGGATCATGAGATTATTCATGCTAGGAACTTCCGTGTGCAGCCACAAGCTACTATGGGATCTAGCATAGTTGACTAAGTCGTGCGAACTCTTACAGCGGTAGACTAGAAGATATAGGGGATGTAGGTTGGTACGGTCTACCCGATCGTAAGGTGCTAGCGCTTCTAAAAGACTATGTCTCGGTCATCCGTTTCTCAAACACCATGTAGTGCGAGAATTCCAACGGAGGAGATTGAGTCTTGTGGGTAAAAGTGTGCAAACCTCTGCAGAGTGTATAAACTAATCATGGTTAGCCATGTCCCCGGTTTATGGACATCTTGAGTATCTAGTACTTGGATTATCATGTGAATCTCATCATGTTACTCTAAAATTAATTTTGTTGGGTTTTTAATGATGATGCTTAATTGGGATTGAGAATGCTGTCAACCATTCTCAATGTTTAACAACTACCATGATAGTTAAAAATTTATTCCTTTGTAGTAGGGAAAAATTGGTTTTACGCAAAAACTGTAACCATAGAGCTTTCCACCAGCCAAATATGCATATAGAATAGCCTTATTCTTTTATCATTCTCTATGTGTTACATTGCCAGCATATTCCATGTGCTGACCCGTTTCGGGCTGCAACGTTAATGTTGCAGACTTTTTCAGACGACGAGTAAGGTGTTTTTAGGTCGTGGTTCTATACTCAGTGATGCCGTTGGAGTTGATGGACTCACTTATCTTCCAAGCCTTCCGATGTTATCATTATTAGATGGCCTTAAGCCATATTTATTGTAATAAGTTCTCTTTTGAGACACTCGATGTAATAAGTGTGTGATTGCTACTCTATTATAAATCCTTCAAGTACTATGTGGTGTCAGCATTACTGATCCAGGGATGACACCAGAGCACAGAGATTGGACCGTTTGAGGTCTGGTCACTACAAGTAGTCGGTGGAGTAGCGCGTGGTGGAGGCTGGATAAACAGGAGCCCGTGGAGGCTGGAGGAGGTCGACGGTGGAGATGAACAGTATCCCGTGGAGTCCTGTTTTGCGGTACGCCACACCCCTCCCGATGAACAGGACCCCTGTTTCGACCTAGGAGGTCTGTTTCATCCGTTTTGTGGTACGCCACACCCCTCCCGATCAACAGGACCCCCGTTTCCTCCGTTTTGCGGTACGCCACACCCCTCCCGATCAACAGGACCCCCGTTTCGACCATAGGAGGTCTGTTTCCTCCGTTCTGCGGTACGTCAGGCCTCGTTTCCATCGCCTATTCCGTCCAAGCCCTCCCAATGAACACGGCCACGCATTCCGTTCCGACCCAGATGGTTGGCTCCCACGTGTTCCGTTGCCTCCTGATGAACACGACGCATTCCGTTGCCTCCCGATGAACACGACGCATTCCGTTGCCTCCCCATGAACGCGACACATTCCGTTGCCTCCCCATGAACACGACGCATTCCGTTGCCTCCCCATGAACAAGATGACGACTTTGTTTCTCCGTTCCGACCCAGCCATGTACACGAGCCCTGGTCGTACGTATGCGCGAGTAGGCGTTCGAGACCCTGCCCGTATGTACACATACGTGGCCATATTTTCTTTCCTGCACCCTGGCCGTTGTTCGTACGTGTACATGCTATGTGCGTGCCTCTACTACGACACGTGTGCGCCTCTACATCGACCAGTATGTACGTACACATTCGCGACCGGAATGACAATGCTACGTACTCTTCGACCAGGTGGGTCCCGACTGTCAGGCACTTCCTTGCCTGTGAAGATGTAGCTGGTGGGTCCCAGTAGTCAGGGGGCGAATCGTTTTTTTTCAGACGCACTTCCTTGCGTGCGAAGGTGTAGCTGCTGGGTCCCAGCAGTCAGGGGGCGAATCATTTTTTTTGCCCGGACGCACTTCCTTGCGTGCGAAGGTGTAGCTGGTGGGTCCCAGCAGTCGGGGGGCAAATCGTTTTTTTCGGACGCACTTCCTTGCGTGCGAAGATGTAGCTGGTAGGTCCCAGTAGTCAGGGGGGCGAATCGGTTTTTTTTCGGACGCACTTCCTTGTGTGCGAAGATGTAGCTCGTGGGTCCTAGCAGTCAGGGGGCGAATCTTTTTTTTCACGAAATACGGTGGCCCATCTGGTGGGTCCCCGCTGTGAGGTGGAGGAATAATAATTTTGCGCGTAATAAGGAGGCACTTCCTTGCGGCTGCCGTGGACCCAGCTGTCAGCCTCTCCACGTACAGTCCATGTCCGATGGAAGTCGTTCCTTGACCATGTTGACCATGCCGTGCCGAGAGCACCAGGGCGGTGGAAGACGGCGAGGCCTAGGAAGGGGACGACGCGGAGCCGGGGAAGATACGGCAGTGGTTGCACACGCGGAGAGGAGTACGAGGGTTCACTGGTTCGGCTGCGCTGTCGTCGCTGCAGAATAATAGGGGGTGTGGGTGAGTGGAGGGATGGCCTGGCCAACGGTGGGAGTAGTAGGGGGAGGTGAGGCCTCCGCGGAAGCACAGCCGGCCATAGGAGGCAGGAGCAGGCGGCACGACCGGCGCTGCTTTGGGCGGCTGGAGCAAGAAGACCAGAGGTTGAAGAAGCACGACGGCCATTGGATGGACATCGTACGGTCACTGCAGCTAGAATCGTTTATATTGACTAATTTGACAAAGCCCTTGGTACGTCAACTTAGTAGGCCCACAGGTCAGCTTCCGAAACGGTGCGCCCCAGATGTCAGGGGGAGGAATCATTTTTTGGGCGGGTGAAGCTAGAATATCCGAGATTGAAGAAGAAGCACGGCATCCGTTGGATGGACATCCAAGGCCACTGCTGCTAGAACCATGTGTTGACTATAAGTTGACAAAGCCTTGCATACGCGTCAACTCTGTTTTTTTAGGGGACGCATCAACTTAGTAAGGCCAGAAGTGTGTGGCAGAGAACTTATAGCCCATTTGAGATTTGTAAGAATGTGTAGCCCATTTTTGAATTCTAATGGAATTTACTATAGCCCATTTACAGTTTGTCAAAAGTATTGCCCATTTCAACCAACCGTTCAAAACAGAATTCAATAAAATTGTCAGGACCCCGATTCCAAGTCACATCGATCTAGCCGGTAACACCTCATATCACTTTGCGGCCTCACGCATGGTATTCCCACGGGTGTCGCCTTACCATGGCCCGAGACTGTTTGCGCCTTTTGGCTCATGTATATGATAGTGTCGCTAGCATCCATATGACAGGGAACTTGGGCCGACATGGCTAGTCGTGAACCCAAAGAGGCACTAACCTATGGGGACAGGCATACATGAATCAACTTCGAGCTTGTCGGTCAGCAGCGTGTGAATCCGGGCTGTAGCACTGGGCTAACAGGACTCCGGTAACCCGGGCTGTAGCAGGCTAGGCAGGACTCCGGATGTCACCGCGTGACATTTCCCCGAAGGGACAGACACGGGAACAAAATGAAACACATGTGGGCCAGTCAAGTGTCCTGAGCAGTAGTGTTGGGCTAGCAGGACTCTGGTGAACCGGGCTGTAGCGGACTACTATGGCTCAAGGAAGCACTAGACTACATTTCCCCATAAGAGAGGCTGCCAAGGATAAACGACTAGATTGTCGGATCCCACACATACCAAGCATTTCAATCATACACACAATATGCCCAATATGTGCAAATACAACATGGCATCACAACATAACTCTACGACTCAAGTATTTATTCATTAGGCTCCGAGGAGCGAGATATTACAAACATGGGTCTCATGACCCAACAATCATAGCATACAAATCAAAGCACATGCGGAAGCTTAACATGTCTGAGTACAGACATCTATAAATGAAAAAGGCTAAGAAGCCTGACTATCTACCAGATCCTGCCGAGGGCACAAGCTCGTAGCTGAGGTATCAAGCTAAACGTCGAAGTCCACACGGAACTACTAGTGAGACTGACGTCTCTCTGCAAAACATAAAATAGGCAACCGTGAGTACAAATGTACCCAGCAAGACTTACATCAGAACTATCTACATATGCATCGGTATAAATAAAGGGGGTGGTGGAGTTTAACTACAGCAAGCCAGCTTTGACTCAGTGGCTAACCTGAACTACGACTGCAAGCAACTCTTTTGAGGTGGCGCACACGAGTCCACATATTCACCATATCAATACACCACTATGGATCCGCTCCCGTCTCCCTACGAGAAGGCCATCCATAGCACTCACACTTATCTTGCGAGTTTTAGAGTATCCACTTTCACTTGTCTATGAACTGTTATAGGCAACCCAGAAGTCCTTTACCGCGGACACGGCTATTCGAATAGATCATTTATAACCCTGTAGGGGTGTACTTCTACACACACGCTCTCGCCACTTACCACCATGTACACGTCGTGTATCTCGGCAACCTTCAAGCGGAAGCCTGGCGAGGGAGTCGGCCACGACCTGACTAACCACACAAGTCCCTAGTCTAGGTTTATTGCCTATTCGGGTTCCATCCGCAAGGAGATCCGGCTGGAGTTTCGCTCACAGCCCCAAACGATGTGTGCAGGGTTCCCGAGACACCAAACGGGCGCCCGATACACCGTGCCATGGTGTATCTACCGCATCATAGCCCACCCCTAGGGTCAGCGCTACACACGGCCGCCAACACATATCCTACAAACACCGGAAACTAGTTGCAACTCCTGGACAGAGGGCAAGGCAGTTAATAAGTCAAGAGGGTCCATTGGTTTCAGGCCCAATGCGTGGTAGTAATTATTTCATGGATCACAAACACAGAACTCGGTTCCTGAGGACGGCTTCAATGAGACAACCCACCATGTACTCCTACATGGCCTCTCACCGCTACCTTTACCAAATCATGTTCACACACTTAGCTCACACACAGTAGGACATGTTCATCACCATTCCAATTCATTCCCGATGAATCAGACCTGACTCAACTCTAAGCAGCAGCAGGCATGACAACAAGCATGAATGAGTAGGCACATCAGGGCTCAAACAACTCCTACTCATGCTAGTGGGTTTCATCTATTTACTGTAGCAATGACAGGTCATGCAGAGGATAAGGGGTTCAACTACCGCAGCAAGTAACAGTTGAATCGTTGTTGTCCTAATGCAGTAAAAGAGAGCAGGAGCGAGAGAGTGGGATTGTATCGGAATGAACAAGGGGGTTTTGCTTGCCTGACACTTCCGAAGATAGTATAGTTCTCCATCGGTGTCATCGATCACATCATCGAAGCAACGTCTATTGAGAGGGGACAATTACCGGCAATAGAGAGGAAACACAATCAATGCAATGCAACAATATGATGCATGAATGTGACATGGCAATATGTTGTGATTTGAGCTAATGCAGCTAGCAACGATTTAAATGGAGTTGGTTTGAACACTAGATTCAAATTTGAACTCCACATGAGGCATTTCAAATACCATTGATTCAAATTGTCATATACGGTGGCTGTAAGTTGTTCAAACATGCATGAGAATGCCATAAACAGATTCTTCATATTTTTTTGATAATTTTTCATATATAAATTATTTCATTTGGAGTTACAGTTGAATTTCTATGATTTTTGGAAGTTTAGGGGATTTTCTGAAAATAAATAAATCATTTAGATCTATTTAAAATACAGAAAAGCAGTTACTGCGTCAGCCTTGCATCATGTTGACGTCATCTGCTCAGCAGACGCGGTCCAGGTCAAACCTGACCAGTGGGACCCGTGTGTCAGTGACTAACTAAACTAACCTAGGTTAAAAAAATTAAGTTTAAACCTAAACTAGATTAATTAGCCGGGCTGGGCCCGCATGTCAGTAGCTAAGCTAAATTAGATAGGATTAGTTAATCCTAATCTAGGTTAGTTAGCAGGGCGGCCCCACCTGTCATTGAGCCAGGGGAGGTCAAACCCCTTGGTCAACTGGGGCTAACGCGCCGGCGTTTAGCCGCCGGCGGTAGCAGACGCGGTGGAGGGCGCGGGATTGCTCCTCTGGCGCCCAATCGAGCAGCGGAGGGCAAGCGCGGGGAGCTAGGGCTCGCCCGCATCCAGGGCGGCATGCGGCAGCAGTGGGGACGGCCGGAGTCGACGGCACCGACGAGCGGAGCGGCGCCGGAGTTCGGACGTCGACGGACTTGACGTCGTAGGGCATGGCAGGAGCAACGGGTGGTTGCTACGGCTGGGTTGGGCTGTCCACTGGGCCAGCCAGGTAAGCCAAGGTAAAACTCTCTCTCTTCTCTGTTTTCTATTTTCTCTTCTGCAATTTGTTTTGGGTTTAGTTTTAACACCAAACCATTTTATAAAATCCTAAAAATAATTATGTGGCTAGAACTAAAATATACAAAACCACATAAAATGTTCCAGAATTATTGGACATATATTAGTTATATAAATAATATATATCCAATGCAAATAGTTATTGAATTAATTCAAAGGCCCAAAATAAATATTTCTGAGACTCCAAAAATATTGGTTTGAGTTTTACCTCTTGCCAATATTTTTATAGCTTGACAGGAACATTTTCTTGGGTTTATTTGAAACAATTTTTAATGTTGATCATTTTTGTAAAAGACTTCTGAGGCTTCCCACTTTCCCCAATTCAACTTTCATAATTTTAAACATCATGCAAGAAGATTGATGCAAGGACAAGCAGTGACTAGCTAGGGATGTGACAAAAAATTCCCACATTTTGATGGGATCCGAAATATTTTTATCCTGAAATTTCTAGTCAGATTAAATACAATTTCAATATAAATTTATATTACGTAAAAATCTAACGAAACATTGCGCTCGCAACAATTAATGAAATTAAAATTTTCAATATCCAAAAATAATATTTTATAAAGTAATCACGTGTTGGGTGCATTTTTTTTATAGTTACTGCCCAGTTTTTATAATTACATCCCATTTATTATTTCATAAAGCCCACTTTCTTGTTAAGCCTAATGCATCCCTCCTAGGAAAGATTTACAGCCCGGCAGGGCGGAGAATAACAACTTGACCTTGCCTGGGTATTCCTAAAAAAAGTATAGCTGGGCTAGCCATTTTCAGCTTGAAAAAAATTAATATCTGGGCTGGATATCTGGCATGGGCTAGACGGGCCACAGCCCACCCAGTTAATACCCGCAGCGATGTTTTTGTTGTTGTTCAGAGGAGAAAAATTAATATCTGGGCTAAACATCGAAAAACTCTGCAGTGCTCACACCTCAAAAACACAAATACTGCTCGAGCTGCTTGGTCCCAGCTGTCGGCCGCTTCTTGTGCAATTCTCTCGTTTATTGAGTACTCCCTCCTTTCCGGTTTATAAGGCTCAACTAAAAAATCTCACCAACCAAGGTAGATGATGAGTGGTGGAATATTTTTTGTAGTTTGCAAAAGCACCCAATTAATGCTCTTGTTTTCCTCAAAAAATTATGTTTACGAATGCATTAATTGCAATGCATGCATGCATAAAGTGCATACATTGGTCAGTTTTCTCTTAATACTTGCATGCAATGATTTAATGCACATTGAAGTCTGAACATGTGATGGGGAACAACCAAATTGAGCCTTATAAAATGGAAAAACTAAAATTTTGAGATAAGCCCTATAAACTGAAAAGGAGGGAGTACTGCATAGGTTGACAATGGTGTGGGACCGTGATGTCAAGAAACCAGGAGGAAGCAAAATAAATTATAGTTATATATATAATAAGGAGGCACTTGTGTACGTGAGGCTATGGACCTGGTGGGTCCCCATTGTCATCCTCTCCAAGTAAAGTCATCTCCTCGCCCGCGCGCGCTTTCTGCCCGAAACAGTCAGCGCCGCCCGCCCCGCTTCCCGGTGCAGGCGATTGCTCCGCCTTCAAACGACACAAGTGCCATCCGTTCGTCCATCTGCCGCCCACATTAATGATACACGGTTGCTGAGGCGGCTACTCCAGCGCCACACGTTCGTCCCTCCGCCTGCCCACATTGCTATATAAATTGTTGCGCCGGCAATAGCCGTAGTCATCCGCATCCGTTCCCTTTCTCCTGTCCACACCACTACTGCCCACCATGGCTTCCTCGCGCTCCAGCGCTCTTTGGGACGAGCCGACGATGGACCACAAGGAGATGGCAGCCATTGTTGCCGACCGGCTGGCCGCAGGCAGCCGGAGGACGATGATGTCCCAATGGAGAACATGGTAGTCGACGATCCGGCACCAACCCCCTCCTCCGCGCCATCCTCGCCGGTGCATTGCACCATGACCATCGGCGAGGCTCATGCCCAATATATGGAAAGGGTGAGGCAGATGCGTGAGGAGCAGTTCCGGGAGGCGCAGGCCAACGCCGCCTACAACCACCATCTCCTCCAGGAGCACCTGCAGGCAGAGGAGCAGATCGCCGCGGAGCGGGCGGAGCAGGAGGCGTTGCTCGACTCGTACCGCTCCGCCCACAAGGGCCGCCTCGAGCGCTGGCGGTACCGCATGCAGGTGGCGGAGGCTGCAGCCGCCTACAAAGAGGCTAGCAAAGAGGGCGATGAAGCGAGCGAGGCGCTGTTTGGTGATACGTCTCCAACGTATCTATAATTTTTGATTGCTCCATGCTATATTATCTAATGTTTTGGACATTATTGGGCTTTATTATCCACTTTTATATATTATTTTTGGGACTAACCTATTAACCGGAGGCCCAGCCCAGAATTGCTGTTTTTTGCCTATTTCAGTGTTTCAGAGAAACCGAATATCAAACAGAGGCCAAACGGAATGAAACCTTCGGAAACGTGATTTTCTCATCAGATAAGACCTAGGAGACTTGGACCCTCCGTCAAGAAAGCCACGAGGCGGTCACGAGGGTGGAGGGCGCCCCCCCTAGGGCGCGCCCCTGCCTCATGGGCCCCTCGAAGCTCCACCGATGTACTCCTTCCTCCTATATATACCTACGTACCCCCAAATGATCGGGGATGGAGCCAAAAACCTAATTCCACCGCCGCAACTTTCTGTATCCACGAGATCCCATCTTGGGGCCTGTTCCGGAGCTCTGCCGGAGGGGGCATCGATCACGGAGGGCTTCTACATCATCATCCAAGCCCCTTCGATGAAGTGTGAGTAGTTTACTTCAGACCTACGGGTCCATAGTTAGTAGCTAGATGGCTTCTCCTCTCTTTTTGGATCTCAATACAATGTTCTCCCCCTCTCTTGTGGAGATCTATTCGATGTAATCTTATTTTTGTGATGTGTTTGTTGAGACCGATGAATTGTGGGTTTATGATTCAGTCTATCAATGAATAATATTTGAATCTTCTCTGAATTCTTTTATGTATGATTGGTTATCTTTGCAAGTCTCTTCGAATTATCAGTTTGGTTTGGCCTACTAGATTGGTTGTTCTTGCCATGGGAGAAGTGCTTAGCTTTGGGTTCGATCTTGCGGTGTCCTTTCCCAGTGACAGAAGGGGCAGCAAGGCACGTATTGTATTGTTGCCATCAAGGATAACAAGATGGGGTTTTTATAATATTGCATGAAACTATCCCTCTACATCATGTCATATTGCTTAAGGCGTTACTCTGTTTTTAACTTAATACTCTAGATGCATGCTGGATAGCAGTCGATGAGTGGAGTAATAGTAGTCGATGCAGGCAGGAGTCGGTCTACTTGTCTCAGACGTGATGCCTATATACATGATCATACCTAGATATTCTCATAACTATGCTCAATTCTGTCAATTGCTCAACAGTAATTTGTTCACCCACCGTAGAATACTTATGCTCTTGAGAGAAGCCACTAGTGAAACCTATGGCCCTCGGGTCTCTTTCTCATCATATCAATCTCCATCACTATATTATTACTTTGCTTTTTTACTTTGCCTTTTACTTTTTACTTTGCATCTCTATACCAAAAATACCAAAAATACTATTTATCATCTCTATCAGATCTCACTTTCGTAAGTGACCGTGAAGGGATTGACAACCCCTAAGCGTGTTGGTTGCGTTGAGCTATTGTTTTTGTGTAGGTACTAGGGACTCGCGCATAGCCTCCTACTGGATTGATACCTTGGTTCTCAAAAACTGAGGGAAATACTTACGCTACTTTGCTGCATCATCCTCTCCTCTTCGGGGAACTCCAACGCAGTGCTTGAGAGGTAGCAAGAAGAATTTTTGGCACCGTTGCCGGGGAGTCTGCGCAAAAGTCAACATACCAAGTACCCATCACAGTCCCTATCTCCCACATTACATTATTTGTCATTTGCCTCTTGTTTTCCTCTCCCCCCACTTCACCCTTGCCGTTTTATTCGCCCTCTCTCTCTATCCTCCTTTTCTTTCTCTATTTGCCTCTTTTTGCCCGTTTGCTTTTTGTTTGCTTATGTGTTTGATTGCTTGTTTGTCGCGATGGCTCAAGATAATACCAAATTGTGTGACTTCACCAATACCAACAATAATGATTTCCTTAGCACTCTGATTGCTCCTCTTACTGATGCTGAATCTTGTGAAATTAATGTTGCCTTGCTGAATCTTGTCATGAAAGATCCGTTTTCCGGCCTTCCTAGTGAAGATGCCGCTACCCATCTTAATAGCTTCATTGATTTGTGTGACATGCAAAAGAAGAAAGATGTCGATAATGATATTGTTAAATTTAAGCTATTTCCTTTTTCGCTTAGAGATCGTGCTAAAGCTTGGTTTTCATCTTTGCCTAAAAATAGTATTGATTCATGGAACAAGTGCAAAGATGCTTTTATCTCTAAGTATTTTCCTCCCGCTAAGATCATCTCTCTTAGAAACGATATTATGAATTTTAAGCAACTTGATAATGAACATGTTGCACAAGCTTGGGAGAGAATGAAATTAATGATACGTAATTGCCCTACTCATGGTTTGAATTTGTGGATGATTATACAAAAATTTTATGCCGGATTGAATTTTGCTTCTAGAAATCTTTTAGATTCGGCCGCGGGAGGCACTTTTATGGAAATCACTTTAGGATATGCTACTAAACTCCTAGATAATATTATGGTTAATTATTCTCAATGGCACACTTAAAGATCAACTAATAAAAAAGTGCATGCGATAGAAGAAATTAATGTTTTGAGTGGAAAGATGGATGAACTTATGAAATTATTTGCTACTAAGAGTGTTTCATCTGATCCTAATGATATGCCTTTGTCTATTTTGATTGAGAATAATAATGAATCTATGCATGTGAATTTTTTTGGTAGGAATAATTTTGGTAACAATGCGTATAGAGGGAATTTTAATCCTAGGCCTTATCCTAGTAATCCATCTAATAATTATGGAAATTCCTACAACAACTATTATGGAAATTTTAGTAAGATGCCCTCTGAATTTGAGAGTAGTGTTAAAGAGTTTATGAATTCACAAAAGAATTTTAATACTTTGCTTGAAGAGAAATTGCTTAAAGTTGATGATTTGGCTAGGAACGTTGATAGAATTTCTCTTGAGGTTGATTCTTTAAAGCTTAGATCTATTCCTCCTAAGCATGATATCAATGAGTCTTTCAAAGCCATGAGAATTTCCATTGATGAGTGCAAGGAAAGAACCGCTAGGATGCGTGCTATGAAAGATGCCTTTATTAAAGCGTGTTCTTCCAATTCCTATGAAAATAAAGATGAAGATCTAAAAGTTATTGATGTGTCCCCTATTAAATCTTTGTTTTGCAATATCAATCTTGATAATGATGGGACTGAATATTATCCACCTTTACCTAGAAGGCGTTCTAAAAATTCGGAGTATTTAGATCTTGATGATGAAATTTATAAAAGTGGGATTAAAAGAAATAAAACCCTAGATGATGCTAAACCCACTATGTTGGATTTCAAGGAATTTAATTATGAAAATTGCTCTTTAATTGATTGTATTTCCTTGTTGCAATATGTGCTAAAATCTCCTCAAGCTTATAGTCAAAATAAAGGCTTTACCGAACATATCGTTGATGCCTTGATGCAATCTTATGAAGAAAAACTTGAGTTGAAAGTTTCTATCCCTAGAAAACTTTATGATGAGTGGGAACCTACTATTAAAATTAAAATTAAATATTATGAGTTTTATGCTTTGTGTGATTTCGGTGCTAGTGTCTCTACTATTCCCAAAACTTTGTGTGATTTGCTAGATTTCCGTGATTTTGATGATTGCTCTCTAAACTTGCATCTTGCGGATTCCACTATTAAGAAACCTATGGGAAGAATTAATGATGTTCTTATTGTTGCAAATAAGAATTATGTGCCCGTAGATTTTATCGTTCTTGATATAGATTGCAATCCTTCTTGCCCTATTATTCTCGGTAGACCTTTCCTTAGAACGGTTGGTGCAATTATTGATATGAAGGAAGGGAATATTAGGTTTCAATTTCCATTAAAAATGGCATGGAACACTTCCCTAGAAATAAAATAAAATTACCATATGAATCTATCATGAGAGCCACTTATGGATTGCCTACCAAAGATGGCAATACCTAGATCTATTCTTGCTTGTTATGCCTAGCTAGGGGCGTTAAACCATAGCGCTTGTTGGGAGGCAACCCAATTTTATTTTTATTCCTTGCTTTTTGCTCCTGTTTAGTAATAAATAAATTATTTAGCCTATGTTTTGGTTGTGTTTTTTGTGTTTAATTAGTGTTTGTGCCAAGTAGAACCGTTGGGAAGACTTGGGGAAAGTCTTGTTGAACTTGCTGCAAAAAACAGAAACTTTAGTGCTCACGAGAACTGCTGTAATTTTTATTTGGAAAGTGATATTTGGTTAATTCTTTTTCCATATGATTAATAGATAAATGCCCCACGTCCAGCAATTTATTTTATAATTTTTGGGGTTCCAGATCTTGTGCTAGCTACAGATTACTACAGACTATTCTGTTTTGACAGATTCTGTTTTTCGTGTGTTGTTTGCTTATTTTGATGAATCTATGGCTAGTAAAATAGTTTATAATCCATAGAGAAGTTGGAATACAGTATGTTTAACACCAATATAAATAAATAATTAGTACATTACAGTACCTTGAAGTGGTCTTTTGTTTTCTTTCGCTAACGGAGCTCACGAGATTTTCTACTTTAAGTTTTGTGTTGTGAAGTTTTCAAGTTTTGGGTAAAGATTTGATGGATTATGGAACAAGGAGAGGCAAGAGCCTAAGCTTGGGGATGCCATGGCACCCCCAAGATAATCTAAGGACACCTAAAATCCAAAGCTTGGGGATGCCCCGGAAGGCATCCCCTCTTTCGTCTACTTCTATCGGTAACTTTACTTGAAGCTATATTTTTATTCACCGCATGATATGTGTTTTGCTTGGAGCGTATTTTATGATTTCAGTCTTTGCTTGTTAGTCTACCACAATCATCCTTGCTGTACACACCTTTTGAGAGAGCCATACATAATTTGGAATTTGATAGAATACTCTATGTGCTTCACTTATATCTTTTGAGCTTTATAGATTTGCTCTAGTGCTTCAGTTATATCTTTTAGAGCACGGTGGTGGATTTGTTTTATATAAACTATTGATCTCTCATGATTCACTTGGATTATTTTGAGAGTCTTAATAGCATGGTAATTTGCTTAAAATCCTAATATGCTTGTTATGCAAGATTAATAATAAAACTTTCTTATGAGTGTGTTGAATACTAAGAAAAGTTTGATGATTGATGATTGTTTTGAGATATGGAGGTAATAATATCAAAGTCGTGCTAGTTGAGTAGTTGTGAAATTGAGAAATACTTGTGTTGAGGTTTGCAAGTCCCGTAGCATGCACGTATGGTAAACGTTATGCAACAAATTTGAAACATGAGGTGTTATTTGATTGTCCTCCTTATGAGTGGCGGCCGGGGACGAGCGATGGTCTTTTCCTACCAATCTATCCCCCTAGGATCATGCGCGTAGTGCCGAGGTTTTTGATGACTTGTAGATTTTTGCAATAAGTATGTGAGTTCTTTATGACAAATGTTGAGTCCATGGATTATACACCCTCTCACCCTTCCATCCTTGCTAGCCTCTTCGGTACCGTGCATTGCCCTTTCTCACATTGAGAGTTGGCGCAAACTTCGCTGGTGCATCCAAACCCCGTGATATGATACTCTCTTTCACACATAAACCTCCCTATATCTTCCTCAAAACAGCCACCATACCTACCTATTATGGCATTTCCATAGCCATTCCGAGATATATTGTCATGCGACTTTCCATCATTCCGTTCATCATGACACATTCATCATTGTCATATTGCTTAGCATGATCATGTAGTTGACATAGTATTTGTGGCAAAGCCACCGTTCATAATTCTTTCATACATGTCACTCTTGGTTCATTGCATATCCCGGTACACTGCTAGAGGCATTCATATAGAGTCATCTTTGTTCTAGTATCGAGTTGTAATCATTGAGTTGTAAATAAATAGAAGTGTGATGATCATCATTATTAGAGCATTGTCCCAAGTGAGGAATAAATAAAATAAAAAAAGAAAGGCCATAAAAAGAGAAGGCCTAAAAAGGAGAAGGCCCAAAAAAAGGAGAAGGCCCAAAAAATGAGAGAAAAAGAGAGAAGGGACAATGTTACTATCCTTTTACCACACTTGTGCTTCAAAGTAGCAACATGATCTTCATAGTAGAGAGTCTCTCATGTTATCACTTTCATATACTAGTGGGAATTTTTCATTATAGAACTTGGCTTGTATATTCCAACAATGGGCCTCCTCAAGTGCCCTAGGTCTTCGTGAGAAAGCAAGTTGGATGCACACCCACTAGTTTCTTTTGTTGAGCTTTCATGCATTTATAGCTCTAGTGCATTCGTTGCATGGCAATCCCTACTCCTTGCATTAACATCAATCAATGGGCATCTCCATAGCCAATTGATTAGCCTTGTTGATGTGAGACTTTCTCCTTTTTTGTCTTCTCCACATGACCCCCCCTCATTATATTCTATTCCACCCATAGTGCTATGTCCATGGCTCGCGCTCATATATTGCGTGAAAGTTTATAGGTTTGAGATTACTAAAGTATGAAACAATTGCTTGGCTTGTCATCGGGGTTGTGCATGATGAGAGCATTCTTGTGTGATGAAAATGAAACATGACTAAACTATATGATTTTGTAGGGATGAACTTTCTTTGGCCATGTTATTTTGAGAATACATAATTGCTTAGTTAGTATGCTTGAAGTATTATCATTTTTATGTCAATATGAACTTTTGTCTTGAATCTTTCGGATCTAAATATTCATAGCACAATTAAGAAGAATTACATTAAAATTATGCCAAGTACCACTCCGCATCAAAAATTCTTTTTTTATCATTTACCTACTCGAGGATGAGTAGGAATTAAGCTTGGGGATGCTTGATACGTCTCCAACGTATCTATAATTTTTGATTGCTCCATGATATATTATCTACTGTTTTGGACATTATTGGGCTTTATTATCCACTTTTATATATTATTTTTGGGACTAACCTATTAACCGAAGGCCCAGCCCAGAATTGTTGTTTTTTGCCTATTTCAGTGTTTCAGAGAAACAGAATATCAAACGGAGTCCAAACGGGATGAAACCTTCGGAAACGTGATTTTCTCATCAGATAAGACCCAGGAGACTTGGAACCTCCGTCAAGAAAGCCACGAGACAGTCACGAGGGTGGAGGGTGCCCCCCCTAGGGCGCGCCCCCCTGCCTCATGGGCCCCTCGAAGCTCCACCGACGTACTCCTTCCTCCTATATATACCTACGTACCCCCAAACAATCGGGGACGGAGCCAAAAACCTAATTCCACCGCCGCAACTTTCTGTATCCACGAGATCCCATCTTGGGGGCCTGTTCCGGAGCTCCACCGGAGGGGGCATCAATCACGGGGGGCTTCTACATCATCATCCAAGCCCCTCCGATGAAGTGTGAGTAGTTTACTTCAGACCTACGGGTCCGTAGTTAGTAGCTAGATGGCTTCTTCTCTCTTTTTGGATCTCAATACAATGTTCTCCCCCTCTCTTGTGGAGATGTATTCGATGTAATCTTCTTTTTGCGGTGTGTTTGTTGAGACCGATGAATTGTGGGTTTATGATCCAGTCTATCTATGAATAATATTTGAATCTTCTCTGAATTCTTTTATGTATGATTGGTTATCTTTGCAAGTCTCTTCGAATTATCAGTTTGGTTTGGCCTACTAGATTGGTTATTCTTGCCATGGGAGAAGTGCTTAGCTTTGGGTTCGATCTTACGGTGTCCTTTCCCAGTGACAGAAGGGGCAGCAAGGCACGTATTGTATTATTGCCATCGAGGATAACAAGATGGGGTTTTTATCATATTGCATGAAACTATCCCTCTACATCATGTCATCTTGCTTAAGGCGTTACTCTGTTTTTAATGTAATACTCTAGATGCATGATGGATAGCGGTCGATGAGTGGAGTAGTAGTAGTAGATGCAGGCAGGAATCGGTCTACTTGTCTCGGACGTGATGCCTATATACATGATCATACCTAGATATTCTCATAACTATGCTCAATTCTATCAATTGCTCAACAGTAATTTGTTCAGCCACCGTAGAATACTTATGCTCTTGAGAGAAGCCACTAGTGAAACCTATGGCCCTCGGGTCTCTTTCTCATCATATCAATCTCCATCACTTTATTATTACTTTGCTTTTTACTTTGCCTTTTACTTTTTACTTTGCATCTCTATACCAAAAATACCAAAAATATTATTTATCATCTCTATCAGATCTCACTTTCGTAAGTAACCGTGAAGGGATTGACAACCCCTAAGCGCGTTGGTTGCGTTGAGCTATTGTTTTTGTCTAGGTACGAGGGACTCGCGCGTAGCCTCCTACTGGATTGATACCTTGGTTCTCAAAAACTAAGGGAAATACTTACGCTACTTTGCTGCATCATCCTCTCCTCTTCGGGGAAATCCAACGCAGTGCTCAAGAGGTAGCATTTGGCGAGACCGAGGACGAGGCAGAGGACAATGCCGGCTCCGATGAGCCCCCGCTCCGTTGGCGTCAACGAGGCCCTGCTCCGCCGAGGCCCCTTGACTCCAACAACGAGGCAGAGGACACCACCGGCTCTGCCGAGGCCCCGCCTCGCCAACAACGAGGCAGAGGACATCGCCGGCTCAGCCGAGGCCCCACCCTGTCGGCAACAAGACAGAGGACATCGCCGGCTTCGCTGAGGCCTCGCCCCGCTGCCAACGAGGCCGCACCACACAGTAAGCGAGGAAGAGTAGAACATGGTAGGTCGCCGTCGCTCGGGTCCAAGTAAGGCCACCGCTGCTACCCTCCGGTTGAAGCCAAGCTAGGCGGGTTGACCATTGACGGCCGGTTAGCTTCTTGGCGGCGACGTAGAGTCGAAGAGTTGCGCTGGAGAAGAATGCTGCTTCTACTTAACTGTTGGTGCAGTTGGCTGACTGACACGTGGGCCCAACAGGCCACATGTCAGTTATGCAACTGCACCTGCAGTTAGGTCACTGAAGCTTCTGTTCGGCTCAGCGGGACACAGGTGGGTAGCTTCGGTTAATTAATTATACCTCTAGTGCACCCCTTTTTAGTTGAAGAATGTATGAAATGTAATGAAATCCGACATGTTTATATGAAATCCGACCGTGTATGAATGAATTTATTTCGATTAGTTCGAATTCTTGTATCACTGGCATTGGATGAACATGCAAAACAATACGTACTAGCATTATTCCCAGGGTGATCACCTCGTTCGCAGCAGTTTCACATGTACTCCCTCCGGTCCTTTCTAGTCTGCATACAAGTTTTGTCTACAGTCAAAGTATCTCTACTTTGACCAATATTATACAAAAAAAGTATGCAATTTCACAATGTGCGAAGTAAAAAGGAACAGAAGGAGTACAAAGAGTTTGAGCAGCTTTTTAGCGTTTCTGTACATTGCAATCAAACACACAGGCCTGGCAATTCATAGAGAACATTCAAAACAATCGATGATTATGCATCTCAGCGACTGACATGTCAGAGGCAATATTTACTTCACAACTAAAGAATAAAGAAAAAATTGATCGACGCTGCTGACAGCAAAGGGCGTCCCATTTGAAAATATCAAACGCATGTCTTGCTAAAATCAATGAGCAAAATTTGACAAGGTTGTCCCATTCCAAAATATCAAATGCCTATGATTGTGGAATGGGCAGGGTTTGCCATCAGTTCGGACATTGACATGGCACCTCATGCTAAATAAACCAGCTGTTCTTTTTGTGCAGTTCCACCAAAATCAACCAAATTCGCGCGTAGCTTGTATGATTTCGCCCTTATATGTTGCAACACCTTGAACTTATTGGCACCTCCTTTCTTGTGGTGGAAATGAATGATTTGATGTATTCATGAACATTTTGTGTAGTTCCCATTGAAATCAAGCTGAGCACCCCTGTTTGCACAAATACAAAAAAGTGATTAGTATAAAGCAAACTGTACTATGAATTGACAGTTTCAACAGGCACATACATGGTCCATGTAGAGCACACTTTTAGAAAAATGGAACTCACCAGAAAGAATCCTAGAACAACATTGTACTCACGCATCACAGCAAAAAAATGGAGATTTGTCAGTCCTTCTGAGCTGAAGTAGTTTGATCTTGTGGGGAGTAATGTAACCATCCTTCAACTACTCCTTCTGATGAGAAGATAGACAAGGCTTCTTCATCCTGGCACAATCGGAACTAGTCACTTCACGTACTCCATATTCTTCTTCAGAGGAAGATGATCCTGTTGTGCAAAGACAAGAGGACTACTAAATGCTAGCATCCCTGTTTGCTCGAAAAAAAGGAAAGGAAATATTTAAAACAGCACAGATGAAGCACTTCTCAAGGACAATACCACTTTTTCATGACAGTATCTAAACAGTAGCACAACACCAATAGAGATGACAAAGCTCAATCATATGGATGAAATCAGTGGGGAGTACCAACCTTTGTCAGGAGGCTTATTGTGTAGAGCATACAGATGAAGCACTTCTCCGGAACCATCTGTTGCTATCTATGGTGGTGGCCATGCTTACTATATACTCCTTGATTAGTTTAATGTTTCCAACATCTTCTTGTGCAGTTCCACTAAAATATATGGTATCTTTAAAGAAGATCCCTGTTTGCACAAGTTGAGATATTTACATATTACATTAAGAGTGGCATCAAATCGATGGCAAAACAATTGCTCATTCCAGCCATAGCAATAAATTAAGATGCAAAACTATATCATTACTTGTGTCATCATAGTTCCAGTGCTTCATTACAGCACCGGGAGTTGATTTTTGTTTTTCTTCCACTTGTTCTTCCCCTTCATCACTTGGTTCAATAACAGACAAGCTTCGCCTTCAATGCAAGATTTGGCATGTCAATTAGGGAGCACAAATATAGTACTAAACTTAATTTTCTGATGAAAGTGGCAAAATATAGGCCAGCAGTTGTGAAATATCCTTATCTTACCTCAATGGGATATTACGGTGCACATATAGATTGGAAGTCTTGTCTCCATTTGTGCAGTTCACTAAAATCAAGCAACATTATCGTACAAGTAGCACAACATATGAAAGCACACTGCATAATCATGTGAAAGAAGGCTAGTACTGACCTCTCATGATGCGGAATTCAAACAACTCACAAGAAGAAGATCTGAACCAAATTCACCTTAACGGATAGGAGGTAAGATCTCCTCATGTGCAGTTCCACTAAGATCAAGCAATCAAGCAACGTTGTCGGTGTGACATTTTAGTTGAACTGCACAAAACACTCTTAAAACAAAAGTGTTTTGTGCAGTGCAACAAAAGGTCACAATGGCAACGAGGTGAAGTAGATAACCCTATTTACACAGAGGTGCAAAGGAAACAATTAGTGGCCAATAACGGTGGATGACACAGAAGCCAACAAAAAGAAGCATCTACCTTATCTAAATGGGAAAGAAAGCAAGACAATAGCATTTATCAAATGGTGGCATTGATTAATATTAACATAGAGATTATATTAACAATAAAATTCGTTAAACATGTAATTTGCTTTTAACTGTGGCATTGCATCAATTTTCCAGCGGCATTATTAGAGGGTGCTTGTTTACAGGGACATTTTGGTGTAGGGACTAAAAAAACTCCGTGTCAGTCCCATCTAAACCAAACATGAGGGACTTTTAGGGACTAAAAGTGGGCATTTGGGACTAAAGAAAGAAGACCCCGAGGGAGTATTTTTGGGACTTTTTCCAACAGTTGCCCCTGCCACGCATCGCACCTTGTCTCTATTAGTTCATTACTAGGGGTAACATGGTCTTTTAGCATGTCATTTAATAACCTCTAGTCCATGTTTAGTCCCTGGAACCAAGCAGGTAGGGACAAGGGAGTTTTTAACCAAACAGGGCCTTAGATTAACAATAGCTAATGAGTTGCACAGGACAGTTGACGCACCAGCACCATGTGCATCTACCGATGTACTGTGGTCATGCACAGTCTGTTGCAACAAAGAACAAACAACCAAGGAGCATATTTGTGTAGGTCCCAGTTTTGTTATCTTTAGACACCTTTCCCTATGTGAGCGCAGCAAATCTAGTCCTGCTCAAACTCTACATCCTTGTCCCTTCCTTTCCTTTTTGAACTAGTACTTTCGCCCCTTCCGTTCCTCTTTGAACCACGTCCTAGATTTATGCGATACAACTTTCCCCACAACTTTCCCCCATTCCTTTCCTCTTTGAACCACGTCCTAGATTCATGCTATACAACTTTCCCCCTTCATTTCCTCTTTGAACCACGTCCTAGATTCATGCTATATACAATATTTCCCACTACTTTCCCCCACTCCTTTCCTCTTTGAACCATGTCCTAGATTCATGGTATACATGCAGCTAGATCAATGCATGTTGAGTAAGTAAATTATACCTTAAGGTTCTTGGGGCGTGGTTTAGTGGGCGACGGGACGGCGGCGAAGAAGAAGGGGTCGGAGGCCCTCCTGCGCCGCTGCTAGGTGGAAAGTGAACAGCTGCACCGGTAGTCCCTCGCCGACGACGACAGCGTTAAGCCTCCTTCCCTTCTCGGCGGACGAATCCTGCCCGCTCTTTGAGCAGCAGTGAGGGGAGAGAGAGGCCAACGAAGTCTTGTTTAGATCTGGAGAGGGCGAGATAGTGTGAAGAGAGCAACTACAAGCGCTGAGGCTCCAGCGGGAGAGGGCGAGAGAGTGTGAAGAGAGCAACTACAAGCGTTGAGGCTCCAGTGTGTGTATATATATACTGGAGAGAGAGTGTGAAGTGTGCAAACCCTAGAAAACATTTTGACCAGTCAAAGAATCCTCCTGGCACAAATTATGCTCAAGTGTAGTTATCGAACCCGAGACCTCAAGTTTGATGAGCGAACAGGCTAACCAGCTACACAACCCTCCCGTTATGTTCAACGAGAGGGAAATAACCTTTTATACATTCCTGCATTCGTGTGACAAGCATGCTGTGTTTTTTTGTGTGTGGGAGTCATTGGGATTTCAATCATAATCGTGTCATGTGGCTTTGGTGGTAAGACTATCCACAGTGGTGCAGAAATAATGCAGCCTTAGTCACCTTACCTCTCTCCACGTAGTATGTTGAGTCCCACTAGTCAGAGGGTGAAACAAACAAATTAATAAGAAAAATTAAAAGCGCCAGCGGTGTTTCTTACCTCACACATCTCGCTACTACTTGGGAACACTGTCCAATTGATCCCTCTGTTCGCTCATGTACTATTTTAAGTGAATCCTTATTATAACATGCACACAAATTTTGGGCACTTGTATTCGACTTAAGTCAATGTGCCACCGTATCTCGTATACTTACTACTCCCTCCGTCTAGGTGTAATAAGTCACGTTAGAAGGTGCAACGGGACCAAGGTGCGTGCGTGTGCGTGTGTGTGTGTGTGTGTTTAACAGCATGTGTGTGTTAGAGAGAGTGACAGATCGACCTACTCCTACAGAGAGATGTTGTGTAGTGTATGATTTTAGCCGCGAGAGTCGGTGCATCCTCTCGTTTCCGGGTGTATCCGGTAGGGACATGCGGACAGCTGCCATGTCCGCTCCTGACCAGCCTGGCCCACCCAAAGCCCCTCCATCGCCCGTGCACGCTTCCCGCTAGAAACAGATAGCGCCGCTCCAAAGAATCGATGCCACATTCATGCCCGGGCAGAGCGGACGCGACCTCTCACTGGCGCAAGAGTGATGGTTGCTTCGTCCGTCCAACTTACTGTTGGGTCTATGTGATTTGACGGCTCATTGGTCTTTATTACTGAGGTGGTAGGACTGCTGGATGTCCGACGCTTTCGGCGAAAGGAGGTACTACTACTAGATTACAATTTTCTCCATTCTTACAGCGAAGGCGTGCAAGAGCAGTGAAAACACGCAGGCTCAATGATTACATGGCCCACCTCACACTATCACCGTGCGACACCTAACTCTTTACATAGTACTTCCTCTGTTCCTAAATATTACTAGATGAGTCCCCGCGTGTTACCGCGAAACAGCGGTATATCTCTCTGCGCAAAATTATCGATATCATAGAAGTAAAAAAACTCTATAACCGCATGACAAATGTGGTAGACAAACTAAATAAACTCCCATCATCATTTAGATCATCCCACGTAAGGAAAAAAGATCAGCCAACTCCTACTGCATAATGGAATTATATTTTTCTTTTTGACATGTTAATGGGACTTAAAAGCTCACTTACATGCATGCTACCGGTGCATGCTTGCATGCAGACATGTTGATGTGATTTAAAACCCACTCACATGCATGTGCCATGGTATTTATGCATGCTTGCATGTGGCTTAGTGTGAAGCCTCTCAACGTCTAGATCAGACGGCTATTATGGATTGATTTACTTCATCTAACGGCTACATCAATTTTGATGATGTGGCTCAAGGAGAGGATAGAGAATTCCAAGTGGTGGGGGCTAGCTATTACTAGTAGATAAGTCTTTGTAGAGATTCCACTACATACGGAACAAAATGAATGAATCTACACTTAAAATGCATGTATATACATCCGCATGTGGTTCATGGTGAAATCTCTACAAAGACTTATATTTAGGAACGGGGGAGACGGCATACTAAGCAAGCTTCTCCTCGTTCTATGAGTTGACGGGACACATCAAAAGTACTCTAGTGTATAGAGCCTTGCCTCTAAGGTAGGCCCCACATGGTTTGCCTCTTTTTTAACATAGCACGTCAAGTCGCAATTTGTTTGTTCACCCATGGTAGACGATCCTCCCTCCACCAAGTGGACAACCAGTACATGTACCAAATTACCACGTGGGCTGCCTTTTTTGTACAGAAATGAGCTCCACCGTGTACCCGCACGGGTGTGGTTGGGAAAGAGACGGGAGTACGTGCGCCGTGCATGCACCTCTTCTCTTCGTGCACGTCCCCCACCTACGTGGGTGTGTGTGAGAGATACAAACCGCGTTCGTGAGTGTTTTTTGTTTTGGGGTGGGGTGGGGTGGGGGTTGATTTCGTGAATTATTTGTGGGAATATGTGTCGATGACATCTCAAAAAAAATTGCATGCAATGTGTGTGAAATGGAGGCCTATCCATATCATACATAGAGGGTCGGGCAATCCACGAGAAGAGAGGTAGGGGTCATAGCTATCGATAGAGTCGAAGAGAGGATCAAGTGGGTGGGTGCGAGATCGATGAAGAGAGCCATCAAAATCATGTGTGTGTGCAAGTCAAAGATATAGGGCGACTGGCCTACCAGAACGTTAGAGGGCACATGTCAAGTTTGTGTGTGGCAGGGAGACATGACTAGAGCGCTCGATGTATCGGTGTGTGTGGGGGGAGGGGGTGGGGGAGGGGTAGGCAGAGGCCTAACTATAGAGGTAGAATGACTCGTATATGTGTTGAGAAGGAAAGACCCAGCTATGTCTTAAGGGAGATCGGTCGACATCCATACATAACTGAAGGTCGGGAAATATGATGGGACAGAGAGAGATAGAGAGAGGAGAGAGAGGGGGAGGGAGAGGGAGGGAGAGGGGTAGAGTGTTGGATGGGTGATGGAGTTGCTTCTCGAAGATGGTGGGAGAGGCCTACTAGACAAACTGAGGGTGGAACTGCAATGTTATCAATAAGAGTGGGGATGTGTTTCTATGTGTGCCTGTGCGTGATAAATCTGTCGGGACGCATCCATGGATGATGAAGGGGAACCATGTGTTTGGTAAGCAAACCTAACTAGATCGGTACATCAATTGTTGTTTGTCGGAGGAAGGGAGAGACACAACTAATGAGGTAGATCAATTGACGTGTGGGTAAAAATGAGTTATAAAGACCTAGCTAGCTATATGTATAGCGAGAGATCGGTCGGTGTACGTCCATTTGTTAGAGGCAAATAAGGCCCAGCGAGACGGATAGACAGAGAGAATGGAGCTAGGAGGTGGTGCGAGAGGCCCAACTACTAGCTAGGTAGGGGGAGGAGTGTGCGGTTTGTGAGATCGATGAAAAGAGGGGCGAGAGTTTACATGTGTGTCTGACCGTATGAGAGACACGAGGCAAGGACACATAAAGGAGGAGATTGAAGGTGTGTGTGTGTATGTTGTAGGCAGGCATTGCTGGAGAGGTTTATCGATCGGTGTGTGTCGGAAAGGAGTTGTGGAAACTCTGGGAGAACGACCTAAAGAAAAAAAGAATGTGCCCAGTGTATAGAATGTCGAGGGAGGGGGAGGGCGAGGAGGGCGTGTGCATGCATGAGAGAAAGTTAGTGGTAGCTACAAAGGTTAGAGGATTGTGTGGGTGTAAGAGACTAACAAAGATCATAATTTGATATGAAAGCGGATTCATATATTTGAATAGGAGATCATAGTGTTTTAAACATTGCATGCATGAATATAGCGGTGATACACGTGTTGTGCACATGTTATACCATAATGTGATAATGCATGGCGTTTGCAACTCACAGAAAAATGCCGAACAATCTAAACCATACTATACATCAAACAATCTCACATTTTATTTGAATTTGTGATAATATGTGGAGTTTGCAGCTTACAACTAAATATCGAACAATCTAAACAATACTATATATCAAACATTCTCACATTTTATTTGAATGTGTGGTAATGTGTGGTGTTTGCAAGTCACATCTAAATACTTGTAGGCGTAGGGGGCGGGGCACCATACATAATGTGATAAACACATTATACATATGAGACATGGTTTAGATTATGAAGAGCTAGCTAGAGCTAGAAATGTAATGTGATTTGAAATCAAAATAAAGTGGATTCAAAAAATCTAGTTCGAGTTCATATAGTACACATAGTTCATATGTAACTCGAGACTAATCACGTGGTGTGCTGTGAAGATAATACACAAACGATGGTTTAACTTGACAATAATGATGATTGTAGATCTTATTAAAACAGAGAAATGAATTCAAATGCTTTGACTTCACAACAATCATTACTGTAGATCTTATTCAAATAGAGAAACGAATTCAAATTTAGTTCATATTGAAGCGGTAATATATACGTTTGGAATGCACTAAAACGTTCATTTGAGTAGTAGGTTGCATGCATTATACACGTAGCGAAATATTTTAATTGAACATAACATGAATTCAAAGTTCTGAATGACATTTGTAGTGCGCATTGATTTGGTACAGTACACGTTAGGCTTGTCCGGAAATTTCAACCCGCGCCTTGTTAGCCCGAAATATTTAAGATATATCTTTGTCTCGTTGTGCTCCGACAACTCCCTCCATCTCAACTCGCGCCTTTCTATTTTGAAATTACAACGCGCGCGAAAACTCCCACCTCATGTGAAATCCCTACACGTGAAATGCCCGTGGTACCCCTAAACTAAAAGAACTGCCTCAAATCGGTGGGGGTACTTTCGTAACTTACCCAGATTTCGAACAAGCGCGTCTCTAAGCCATGGTTCCCCACTACCATCCCATCCGCCCACCCATTCATACACCGAGGCTGCGAAAACCTGCGACAAAACCCCACACCCTGCTCCGTCCGCCACCCAGCCGGAGCCTCTTCCCCGATGACGTCGTCCACAGCAACACCTCGACGTCCCTCATCCACCATATCGGATGAGGATCCGTTGTCGATCTCATTGTCCCGCCGGTTCAGCCACCCCATCCTCCACCTCCAAGGAGTTGCCCTGATGTTCCCCTCGTCTTTCGCGCCACCTCCATTCCCACACCGCCGTCTTCACCTGCACCACCGGAAGAGCATCATCATCACCTTTTCCTCGGGTGAAGCTGCGGCCTAATCGGCGCCACCAAAGAGGTTGTGCACTAATCGCCGCATTTTCTTCTTGATTCGATCTCAGGGTGCTGCCGGCGCTCGGTCCCGAGCCAACACGGCACGGCTCCATCCACGGCGGTGTCACCGGCCACTTCCTCCACGGCATCGCTCCCTCGGCGGTGACGTCCACATCAGTAGGAGCTGCTGCTGCTTTAGCTCTCGCTCGCGCTGCTGCTCTGCTCTTGCTCTCGGCCCCCTGCCTGGTCTGCTCTTGCTATTGCTCTTACTCGCACTGCTGCTCTCGCTCTTGCTCTTGCTTGCGATGCTGCTCCGATTTAGCTACACTTCAGTCGACTGAATCGACTTTTGGGTCAGTCGATTTTCAGGGGGGTGGGCGGCTCGCCGGGGTGAAGGAAGGACCAGCCGCAGCGGGGAGGGGGCTCGCTGGAGAGGTACCCCACTATCTATCTTAGGGTTCAGGATGGGGGCGTTGGTCGCCGGTGGCGGGGCGTTGGCAGGGCGGTGGCGTGGGGATCGCCAGAGAAAAAGCTTGGCACGGGGGGGCCTAGAGGGATGGCCGGGGCGGCGGCGGACCGGCGGTGGGGAGTGTTTTCAGGGCGGGCGGGCCGCGCACCGCCGGCCGGGGGCAGCGTGAGGCTGCTGTTTGGCCGGTGGTAGCTGGCGGCTTAGGGGGTGGAGGTTGAAGATGAACGGCAGGCCCTTGATTTCGTATCCAACGGCTGCAAAATCGACTGACCAGAGATGAAAAAGTCAGTCGACCGACGTGTAGCCTCACCTTGCTAGTGCATTCAGTTTCGACAGCAAAATTTAGTTTCGACAGCAAAATTCAGTTTCGATAGTTAAGTTCAGTTTCGACAGTTAAGTTCAGTTTCGACAGTTAAGTTCAGAGATGAGCGGCTGATGTATTTTACATCTAGCACTTTGTGGTTATGTATTTTATGTCATGTATTGGAGATGCTATTAGAATTCCACTCAGGTTAACGTTGTTCGTTGTCTCTCTTGTCCTGCTTCAGCCTCGACGTCGTACAACTCACCGGAGCTGCTCCAACGAAGAAACCCTCCATCACAGTGGAGCAGTACCTCGGGCTCCATCTCCAGACGCCTAAGATCTTCTTCCCCTCCTCCGACAGCAAAGTCAGCCGGAGCATCCTCACCGGCCAACCCAATCATGCTGAGATCGACATGGCTTCGCCAAAGAGGTTGTACACTTGTTGCATCTCTTTTTTACTCTACATGTTATATATATTGTCCACTGAGCACACGAATTTGTTCCTTTAGTGTCTCCTTGACAGAAAAAACGTAGGAATTATAATTTTCACTTGTCCTCCTTTTCAAATTCCTATTCATGAAGCATAAGACTAAGAGATAGTAGCATAATAGCATTATAATCGTACATTTTCTTGTGGTTTAACTTAATCTCACCATGCTTCTTTGCATCATGTGATCTTCCAATTGTTGTGAATCAAACACCCAGATTGGCAGAAATCCTATGTTTTTAAATTCTCTGTTTTGCACGTGCATTCCTATCCTATTCCTGTCTATTTCCTATCTGTGCATTGTTGGAATCCTCCAATTCAAACGAGCCCTTACAGAATTACTTCTCATATAGATAGTTGTCAAAGAAAACCTTGCGTGGTTTGTCCCGCTCCTGCTACGCCATCGTCCACCCCAGCTCAGCTGCTCCAACGACAGAAGGGTCCAGCACAACAGGGATTCGGCCTCCAGACTGTCTTTTGTCGCCTTAGATCTTCTTCCCCGCCGCTGGCAGCCATGAAAACTGCATTACCATCATCAACCGAGCAGATGACCTCGAGGACTACACGGGTCCGCAAGAGAGGTCGCACTCTTTCGTGTCTGCTTACGTTATGCTTCGCTTAATATTACATGCTACTTTATCGTCCTGTTCACCGATTAGACTCTGAGTCAGCTCCAAACTAATGGTCAAAGTTGAGTTTTTAATGGTTGTGGGGTACATATCGGGGCCGCTATCAATAGTATATATCTACTATCTGGTTAATCTCCGGTGTCTACTATGAGTTTCATGTTGGGTGGGAAACAAACAGTAAAGAAGCCATTATTTATATTTTTTAACTGAAGCCATTATCTGCCTGTTATTATTGGTTTTGGGTCTATCCACAGGTGTGACGCCCGGTTAGTTAAGCTACAGTAACCCTCTGCTAATGATGCCACATAACTTCGATTAATGTTACTAATTTCGCGTTAGTTCGAAACCGATTCAAATTCAAGTTCTAAAAACAAGTCAAAATTTATTTCTTCAAACTGATAGGGAAAAATGTTCAATGGGTTGGAAATATTCCCT
This sequence comes from Triticum dicoccoides, assembly GCF_002162155.2. Taxonomy (NCBI): domain Eukaryota; kingdom Viridiplantae; phylum Streptophyta; class Magnoliopsida; order Poales; family Poaceae; genus Triticum; species Triticum dicoccoides. Next base: position 492,950,184 of record NC_041392.1, read on the forward strand.
AACTGTTTGTCATGTAGGAGCCAACCTCTTTTGAATATTTAAAAGTGGCCCTAACCTATTTTAAAACTAAATCACCAGTAATTATTTGAACCATTTCAATTTAAACAAATAGTTGAACTATTCAAAATAATTTGGAACTTTGTGTGCTGCTTCAAAACCTTGCCTAGTATTTATGTGCTAAGTGGCACATTTAACTATACTCATTTGTTAGACCAACAAAAATACAAAACTATAAAGAAAAACAAAACAAAAATAGGAAATAAACAAAGGCTAGAAAGGCCCCCCTGTTGGGCCGTGGCCCAGCTGGCCACCAGGCCAGGCCCAACCGGCCACTCCCCTCCATAACCCCCCCCCCCACTAACCTAAACCCTAGCCCACGCACACCACTCTCCCCACTCGCTTTCTCCCTCTCACCGCACCACTCTCGATCCCATCTGGATCGGGGTGGGGAGCAAACCACGTCGCCGCCGCCGATTCCCATTGCCACCACGTCGACGCCCACCGCCGGACCGCCACCCGGAACACCCCTCCCCACCGGACTGCTTCCTCTCCGTCCTTGTTGTCCCCGTCGTCCTCCCCATGACCCACTGCCAGTGCCCTACGCCCGCTGTGAGGACCCCGGTCCTCCTCCCTCTCCTTCTCTCTCCCATGTTCCTGGCCGCGCCTGGCCGCGCTGAAGCGCGCGCGCCCGCCCCCTACGCTGCTGCTGCATGTTACGTCCTGCCGCGCCTGGCCACGCCCTACGCTCGGCATGCCCTGCTCGCCGGCCGTCGCCCACGCCCGACCACAGCCGCCGCGCCCCTACCGCTTTCCCCCGCATGCCGCGCCCCCACCTCACCCCCCCCCGCTTGCTGCTGCCTTCTACTTCTGATGCGGCTACTGCCGCTGTCCACCAGAC
>NC_041392.1:492951091-492972756 GCF_002162155.2 Triticum dicoccoides
CACTGTGCCTTGCGCGTGCCCCCAACCGCATCCGCGCCAGCACGCGAGCCACCCACCCACGCCTCTGCTCTGGCCGCAGTCGACGTCCTCGCCGCACTCGCCACCGCCCCCTGCGGGCACCTCGCCGGCCCCGCCCGCGGCCCCTGTTCGCCGCGGCTCCCCTTGTTGTCGTGTCTGCCGCCGCCGCGCTGGCCGCCTCCACCGTGCCCGCTCAGAGCCAGGCATGTCGTTGCCATCCTCGCCCGCAAGCACACCCTCGTCGGCCCGCCACTCGCGCCACCCGTGGCTCGTCGTGCTGCCCTGCTCCGGCCGCTGTCGCCGGCGCCGGGCCACGCGCCGGCCCTCCCCTTCAACCGCTGGCCGCAGCGCCCTGTCGGGCGGGCTGGTGCCCTGCTCTGCCCGCGCCCGTCACTCGCGCCCGCAGTGGCCTATGGGCCACTGATCTGTGGGTCTTGCCTCCCTGTGGCAATGACAAGTGGGGGCCGCCCCTATGAAACGTTTAAAATAAAATAAGATTTTTTAAAAAAATATAATAAAATTATTAATTAATTAATTAATTAGTAAATTAATTAACTTAATTAAAACTTGATTAGGTAGCTAATTAAAACCTAATTAATATGCTATTAAAACTAACTAATGTTGATTAGTGTTCAGTCAATGACAGTTGGGGCCCACATGTCAGGTTGACCCGGTCAACTGCTGATGTCATGATGACGTCAGCAAACACTATTCTGGATAATGTTGATTTAAATAATTAAATAAATCCTAAAAATGATTTAAATCTTTTAAAATTAATATAAAATAAACTGTAGCTCGGATGAAAAAACTTTGTACATGAAAGTTGCTCAGAACGACGAGACGAATCCAAATACGCAGCCCGTTCGTCCGCCATGCATCCCTAGCATAGCGAACACGCAACTTTCCCCCTCCGGTTCATTTGTCCGAAAACGCGAAACACAGGGGATACTTTCTCGGATGTTTCCCCCCTTTGCCGGTATCACCTCCTACCGCGTTAGGTCACAACCGGCACATCTTATTGCCATGTTATGCTTTGTGGTGCTATGTTTGCTTAATATTTACTATTTCTTCCCCCTCTTCTCTTCGATAGACCCCGAGAGCGATGCTACCCTTGTGATCGACTACGTCGACGACGACCCCTCCTTGCCAGAACAACCAGGCAAGCAAACCCCCCTTTGAGCATTCCGATATCGCCCATTTCTTTCCCTCTCATGCTTGCATTAGAACTGCTACTACTTTCTGTATGATCCTACTCTGATGCATAGCCTGTTGTTGTTACCTGCTTTCATACCTTACCTACTTATCCTAAACTGCTTAGTATAGGTTGGTTAGAGATCCATCAATGACCCCCACCTTGTCCCAGTTGCCCCGCTTTATGTTCAATGACTCCATCAACATGATCGACGTCCAGGCCCCGACACCGCACATCACCCCCCCCCCCTAGTTGTACGACTCTGCAGAGTTACCATCGAGTGCCGAGGGTGGAACCTCTTACATCACTCCTGATGAGATCTCCGTAGTGTAGCTTTACGGTCGAGGTCATCGAGGGTGATTTCCTCCTTAACCACTTCTGTTACGGCTCTGTCGTGCAACCCATCAAATGTGAACCTCGAGGGTGGATCCTCTTACGTTCACCTTGATGACAACATCAAGTGGAATTCACCGGGGGTGATTCCTCGGGTTTTCCCTTTGGTGTTAGACACACAGTTACTATGGTTACTATGACTTTACATTGAACCATGTTACTAAAGACAGGTCGACCCTAAGGGGTACCGGCGCGAGCTTAATAGCGAGTGATGTGGAGTCGGGTTGACCTAGAAGGTGCCCGCGAGATACTTACAAGGCGTGGCTGGGCATTCTTAGCCCTCGCCGTAAGTACTCGAGACGGGGCGACTGGGTCACATCGATCATGAGTCTCTGCTCGTTACCGCGCGTTCCTAATCCACTACGATTTGGATATTTGATGAGAGGGGCCTCTGGCCTGATAGCACTAACCATCACGTGGGCATAGTATGGGCGTTCTGCGTCATATACATCAGCCGAAGCTTAATAGACATCAGCGACTGAGCGGCGCGCGCCGGGTTGGACTGCGTAAGCTCCTGCCTTGTTGAAGGAGGTAGCTAGGTCTGCTCACCGGCCGCGTACGCAACATGCAGGAGTTCCCGGGGAGATGGCCCATGACCCCTGGGGGCATAGGTTTAGTCCGGCGTGCTGGCCTCTCTATTAAGCCTAGGTCGGGTTGCGGCGTATTGTTTGGCCGAGGCCGGACATGACCCAGGAAAGTGTGTTCGGCCGGAGTTAATCGAGCGTGGTGGGTAAGTTGGTGCACCCCTGCAGGGAAGAAAACATCTATCGATAGCCTGTCCTACGATAACGGACACTTGGAGTTGTATCCCGATCGATACAACTAGAACTGGATACTTGTGATGAGAACTGGATGGTGATGAGATTTGGAATGTGTTGACACTTGGATAGTATGGCTCTGGGATTGCTTTCTCGCAGGGAGTCGAGAAAGGATCTCTGGCCGAGGTTGATAATATTACTGCTACTTTACTTTATGCTACTCTACTCCCTCCTGTTGCTGCAAGATGGTGGTTTCCAGAAGATGCTAGTCTTTGATAGGCTAGGCTTTCCCCTTCCCTTCTGGCATTCTGCAGTTTAGTCCACAGATACAACCTATTCCTTTGATACAGATGCATACTTAGTTAAGATCTGATGTAAGTCTTGCGAGTACTTTGGATGAGTACTCACGGTTGCTTTGCTACTTCTTTTCCCCCATACCCGATTGTTGCGACCAGATGACGAACCCCTGGAGCCAGACGACGCCACTGATGACTACTACTTCCCGGAGGATGCCGACTACTATGTGACGACCGCCGATGACTTGGAGTAGTTAGGAGGCTCCCAGGCAAGAGGCCTTACCTTTTCGATCGTTGTTGCTTTTGTGCTAGCCTTCTTAAGGCAAACTTGTCTAACTTATGTCTGTACTCAGATATTGTTGCTTCCGCTGACTCTTGTGTATTCGAGCTTATGTATTCGAGCCCTCGAGGCCCCTTGCTTGTAATATAAAGCTTGTATTATTTTAATTTGCGTCTAGAGTTGTGTTGTGATATCTTCCCATGAGTCCTTGATCTTGATCGTACACATTTGCGTGTATGATTAGGGTACGATTGAATCGAGGGCATCACAAGTTGGTATCAGAGCCGACTTCCTGTAGGAACCCCCTTTCCAACTCCTTGGCCAAAGTTGAGTCTAGAAATTGAAAACCATTTTACTAACTTGGTTGTGTGTCTTACGGGCCCACATCGCCAATTGAGTGATATTAGGATCTTTTATTCCTCGTCTATACTCTGGGACTCTGATCTCTCTTCTATTCAGGTTAAATGGTTTTACTAACTCGAACATTAGGATCTCATGATCACATCTGCCCGGAGAGCCCCTTATTTCAGATGATCGCCTGCTGCATCAGAAGATTCCGAAGATACTCTATGATATTCTCCTGAGACTTTGTGCATGTTGCCTTTGAAATTCCCTACCACCGAAATATCATTATGGATAACTACACACACTTGCCAATCTTACTTTCTATCCCATTGATCTTGTTATTACAAGATGCCCTGAACTGCTCTCCTTTTTCCGAGAATCCTTTGAGCTTACTGCCTTGCAGTTCCTTGTCATCTGAATACCCCTATGGATAACTTGGTGCGCCTATCGAGTATCCGCTCATCCTTAGTTGATTCATGTACTTCACAAAAGTCTTCGTAATACAATTCGTTCTTGTGAAAATCCTCAACAACCTATTGTTCTTGAATTTCTTGCTTGCTTGCATTATGGTTAATTCCATAAGTCTAGTAATCTTATTGTCAGCCTTTGTCATTATCATTTTGAGTCCGTTGATACAATATGTTGCGAATGCTCACAATCCTCAATCAGATCCTAGAATTCATTCTTCCGGCTCAGACATCATTTTAACATGTGCTGAATCTTGATCAATCAAAACACCATCGATTGTACCCCTAAGGCTATTCTACCTATCCATCCCTAATCAGAGCATTGCTTCTGATCCCTTGTCCTGGAATTCATAATTCCTTTGCAATTGAGCTTTGAGTTAGTCAGTTGTTTCTATAATCTGATCCCCTTGCATTCTTTCTTCCTCTAGTTGAATGTTGATGCTCACGTCGGATCCCTTGTGGACCACCAGACCCCCTTTTCAGATTTTATTCGACAACGTCCTTCATATTCAATGAGCTTGTGAGCTTTTTCTCGGATACATAATGCTTTTGGTAAATTGTATCCTCCACTTTCTCAAGCGTGCTCTACTATCGAGCTTGTGTTATTTATTCACGAAATTTATGATATATGTTCCTAAGATGCCCCGATGGGTTGAACCTATGCCTTCCCTAATCTGTGTGAACATGAAAGTTATGCGGGTTATACCCTACTGGCTTTTCGTCGGGTAAAATTTCAATACTACAGCTTCATCAAGAGCGAGAAGTAAAATGAAAGGTTATGCATTGTAGAAGTGGGAGACGACCCTGGACCTTTGTGTTCATGCCCACGGACACAGTGTGGGACTTATCATGAAAGCTTCTTGCAAGGAGGTTTAATCATTTGAATATTCTTCCGGTATCGTAAGTTGGATCCCTTGCAGTTATGGTCCCGACCATATTTCCTCCTTGATCCCATTTACTGGGTAAGTTCAATTACTTATCCTCTGCAAATCATTTCCCCCATCCAACCTCTACTCCGATTTACCTTCTGGCATTACACCTAGTACTTGATACCGGGAAGCTTTATACCCCATCACATCATTCCTAGCCTGATCGGCTATATTTTATCATGACAACTTTTTAGCTGTGCTACCTGGTCCTTATGCCTGGAGCAACTTCCGACGATGAGCCAAGCTTATGTCTATCTTCCTCATCTTATCATTTCACCTCGAACAACAAGCTTGACTTTGAGCTTGTGTCGAATCCGTGGTTCTCATAGCCCTTCACCTCATCCTCCCTTTTCTGCTCAAGGGCATCTTCATAGAGTCTCTCGACAAACATTGTCTTGATCACCGTCACACTTTGGCTTCTTCAGAGATGTCAATTGAATTCATGGCTAGAAATACCATCCTTGCCTCTCGATGATTTGTGTCAGCATCAACAACATTCTTGTCTTCCCCCCAACACAAACTTGATCATATTGATTTTGGGAATACATCCTTGTTGACATGTCGATGGATTGCTACTGAGCCCGTCGGCCACACCCTCTTTTTTTCCCTGCTAAAATTGTATGGCTTATTTTCTAAGTTGTTTCCGATGGATCCTTGGTGTATCCAAAGTTTGACCTTTGCTTGAAACCTTGACAATGCTATCTCGAAGCATGTCTGTGGTAATTCGATCTCCAATAAGAACATTTGAAGCACGATACTAAATTTTCTATATCAATTATCCAAACACCGTTGTATGGGTAATGTCATGAAATTCTTTCTGTTTACCTAATTGGTTATCTACTTACTATCCTGTCATGGATATCATCCTTTGCTTGTCCTTGGGAAGGATATACTCCTGATAATTGTGTTTAAACACATTTTCCTTTCCATTGTTCTGATTAATATACTAATCATATTTTTTCCTTTCCATTCTTTTGTTTAACCTTTCTGGTTAACTAACTTATCTCAGTAGAGATAATTTTCCTGCTTATGTAAACACCTCGGTGTGCTAACTCTGTCAGTAAGACTGAAAGGATCGAGATGGACCTAGAGGGGGGGTGAATAGGTACAAATACAAATTTTAATTGTCACTTGGCAATTTTAGGCAATAGTGCGGAATATGAAAGTGAGCCTAACAATTGCAAGTGTGATGCTAAGAGCCAAACAAGATAATCAAGTAATACAAGTAGATGAGTAAGCTAACACAATATGATATAGGTAAGTGCAGATGAGACAAGTAACCACAAGCAGAGAGTTAAGGTTAGGGATAACCGCAACTCAGAGAGACGAGGATGTAAGCCGATGTTCACTTCCTTGGAGGGAAGCTACGTCACCGTTTAGAGAGGCGGGTGTTACCACTAAGGCACACCAACGCCACGAAGGCTCACCCTATTCTCTCTTTGAGACAACACCACGAAGGCGTTTCTCAACCACTAGTGGTAGACCTTGGGGTGGTCTCCAAACCCTCACAAACTTTTCCGGGGGTAATAACAAGGGTCGATTCCTCTCCGAAAGACTCCTACCGCCTAGGAGTCTCCAACCTCCAAGAGTAACAAGAACGATGGGAAAAAGCTCAAGACTTGCTCAAGTCACAAATTCCTTTGGTGCAAAGACGGGGAAGGGGTGGATCTATCACTTGATCGGACAACTTCTCTCAAATGCTCTCAAATCCCTTGGGGATCTAAGATTTGGTGTGGAGGAGTGAGAGAGAGTGTAATGTGTTCTAGGGTTTGTTCAAAGTGAGTGGTCAACACTATCTCGAGGGGGAAGAAAGGATATATATATGGTAGTGAGAAGCTAGCCGTTTGGCCACTTAAGGCACAGGAGCTGCCGGACATCCGGTGGGTACCGGACGACCGGTGACACAGATCGGACCGGACGTCCGGCCGGGAAGCCGGTCGTCCGCTCACTGGAGTATAAATCTGACCATGAAAACAGCACAGGTAGCGGACATCCGGAAGGCGCCGGTCATCCGGAGCCCGGACGTCCGATGTTGTCGGAAATCCGTTAATTGTAGTTCTGTTGGAGTGCACCGAATATCCGGAGATGAGCGGACGTCCGGTGACCGGACATCCAGTGTGACCAGTCTTCCGCTAATATCAGTTCTGTGAAGACTCACCGGACGACTGGAGAGAGTCGGATGTCTGGTTGGTTGAGAGAGGCCGGACGTCCGTAGACTTCGGACGTCCGGTAAAAGTTGGAACTTTTAGCTTAGAAACATACTACCATTTTTGCACAAGTTAGAGGAAGAATTTAGAGATGGTATGAGAGGGAATTTTTTGGTTTTGAGCAAGTTCTTTCGCGAAATCCATCGATACCCTCTTAATAGTGCGGGATCCCTACACTCAAGAGCAAACCGAAAACAAGGAGCCGAAGCTTTTTATCTTTGTCTTGTGTCTCTGCTCTTGAGTGATATATGTTTTATGTCCGTAGTCATGATCCACACACACACATAGCCCTTAAGACATAATCCTGAGAAATACTCGATAAACATGATTAGTCCCAATATGCATGTTGTCATCAACATCAAAATATGATTAAGGGCATGGTTGCACTTTCAATCTCCCCCTTTTTGGTAGTTGATGACAACATACATGCACTTTTTAGAATAAAACTTTGAATATCGGAAGAATTTAAAAACATTGAATATCGAAGGATTTGTTGTGGAGCTCCCCCTCAGTATGTGCAATAACTAATAGGTAAGCATGAAGAGAGCTCCCCCTCAATATGATACCAACACAACCGAAACTCATACACAAGATAATCAAGATAACATCACATTTAGAATAGGCTTCACAAAGATTCATCACTCATAGCATATAACATAGGTCAGTACAAAACATATCATAAGTTCAATAACAGGTTAATTACATAGCATGAGTTCGATAACAAGAAAATAAGATAGTATCATAGCATCATATCACATAAATAAGTGCCTACTCCCCCTTGGCAGCAAATACCCAAAAGGAGGTGTCATAACAGCATCAAAGAGCATCATCGTCATCATCATCATGAGCACCACTACCACCAGCCTCGTCAAGGAAGTCAGCCCACTCAGGACCCAAAAGAAAACCGAAATCAGAAGGTGGATCATCAGGAAGACGTTCATCGTCACTCACATTGTAAACTCCGGAGTCTCTCAGACGAGCCTTCAAAGCATTCTTGGAGGTGACCAAGCGTGTGACAACGTCGTGATTTTGAGAGCAATGAAAGGTAAACATCTCCATCATGGCAGAGTGAGATTTCCCAAGAAAGCGAGAGATGCGACCAAAAGGTGCGGAGCCGGAAGAATTAGACCGAGTGGCGGAAGAAGGAACACTAGCCGGGGTACGACAAGTAGGAGCAGAGGAGTCCTTGGGAACCCAATCATCCTCCATGTGAGATGGAATGACCCACCGTTCGTGCAAGTGAGTGCGGGCAATGGGAAACGGAGCAACACTCTCGATAAATGCCTGAAGAAAGGGGGCATGAGGAAAGGCTCGCTTGTGTTGAAAACAGGCCAGACGGATCTCATGCCACAGAAAATGAGGGATATTTATCTTCCCTGTGGGAGACACATAGAGGCAATGCATGAGATCAATGCAGTAGCTGTTACATGACCCCTTGTCACCCATCTTGGGATATATGGTGCGAATAACACACTGAAAAATGATGTAGAAGGGTGAGCGCCAAATTGAAACTTGGTTCAGGCCCTTTTGTTTCTCCTGATTAGACATTTCACTTATGGGCTTGAGAAGATCCGCACAGACCTCTATGCCCTTGGGCTTATGGTTAGGGTCATCCTTATGGATTTTGAAACCTGTGTTAGGAAAACCAAGAGCAGCAACAAATTGAGCATAGGATGCCGTGAGCATGGTGTCGGAGGTCATCCAAGTGACAGTTTTATCGGGACCAAAGTAACAAGTGGCATAGAATTGATGAATTGCAGCCTGGTTAAAATCATGCTGGAATTCAAATGGTGCAGCAAGACTGGAGGACTCAATGAGCTCAATAGCTCCCGGATATTTCGTCGGATGAGTGCGGATATGCTCTAAGTCGATGCACATATGGATAGATAAACCTTTAGGAATGACTATAGTGGTGAAAATGTCGGCTTGGACATTTGTGTGAAAACGAGCATCCTGTGAATCGCTAAGAACAGTGAATTGATTTACATCATGACGAAGCTTAAGGTAAGAAGCAATGGGAACCTCATTGAACCGTAATGATGCGGCTATGAGGGAGTGGAGGTTCAAGAGAGATGCGACGGGCAGCACCTGGAGGTTGAACCGGAGGAGGAGGAGGCTTGAATGTGGGCCGATGAGTTCCAGGCTTGGGTGCAGTGGTGCGAACAGCAACATAAGCGGGTTCCTCAATTTCTTCCAATTCATCCTCGTAATCGGATTCTTCCGTCAAAGAGGCGCTAGTGGAGCTGCAAGGGTGAGCGACATGCTTCCGAGGACAATTGCGCTCCTACGAATCATCGGACCCACCATGACGAGACGGACGAGAGCCCCCAGCGGTGACCTGCTTGCGAGCAGAGCGCTTTGTCTGTGGCATTGCTACCTAGGGAAGGAGGAGACTCCAAATCTTAACAATCTCCATAGATCAAGAAGGTTAGAGCAATGGGGGAAGGAAAATAGCAGTTGCTACCTCATGAGGTCGAGGAGAATATGCGACGGAGAAGAGGTTTCCCCCGAAGCCGGCCGGGTCGAGAGAAGGGCGGCCGGAGGCGCGACGATAGCCGGAAGGGCCGAACGGGGTCCCGGCGGCGAGGGACCCAGCCCGTGAATGCAGCAAGGAGAGAGTGCGGCAGCGGCGGCGAGAGGAGGAGTGGATAGAAATTAGGTTTTAGAGACGACCGGATCGCAGGCCCCAGTATATATAGGAGGGCGAGAAACGTACCGTACATCCGATGTGAACCGGACGTCCGGGACCTGAGAGGGCAAACTGATACGAGAAGTAGCGGATGACTGGCAAAAAAACGGACGTCCAACGCGTTTAGAAAGAGCAGTAATTAACGGAAGTCCGGTTACAGCGGACGACCGGCTATAGGGCACCAGAGAGGATTTGACGGACGTCCGGTCTTGACGGACGTCCGGTGGCATTTTTTTTTTAATTTAATATCTTTTCGAGGAAGACTAGGGTGCCATAGTTGGTGCTAATGACAATGATGGAGAGATGATGAGTGAAATATGTAGTAGGATGCAAGGACACCCTAGATGAAGCAATGAGTTTCCTAAACCAACAATAATAAACACACATACTGCTCACATGTTGTTCTAATGACAAGGCGGTGGCTGATGCCACCATGTATGAGTATACGTGACATGACACTGCAAAGATTTGAACTTTGGGTCCATAATCACTACGCCATCATTGAAAGCACCATAGTTAGAGTAACATGGTAGCTTTGAGAGTGTTTTTTCTTTTTATGCATTTCATAGGGTGAGAGAACGCATGAGTTGAGTGTCTCCCCCTAAATATATGCCTACATAGAGACAGGACATTATGACAATGCATGCATGAGTACTAGTTTTCACATAATGTTGTCAAGCTCCAAGATACCAAGTTCACGCCTAAGTTGACAAAATCTTGCCTCATCCAATGGCTTGGTGAAAATATCTGCAAGTTGCATATCTGTGCCAACATGAGCAATGTCAATATCACCCTTCTCCACATGATCTCTCAGGAAGTGGTACCTAATGTCAATGTGCTTGGTGCGGGTATGATCTTTGGGGTTCTCAGCAATATTGATGGCACTTTCATTATCACATAGAAGAGGCACATGTCTATAGGTGATACCGTAATCCTTCAAAGTTTGCATCATCCATAGTAACTGAGTTGCACAACTGGCGGTTGCAATATATTCAGCTTCGGCAGTGGAGAGGGCAACACAATTTTGCTTCTTCGAGGACCAACTTACCAAGGAGCGTCCAAGAAATTGACATCCACCGGAGGTGAATTTACGATCCACTTTGTCTCCAGCCCAATCCGCATCCGTGTACCCAATGAGATTAAACTTAGCATCCTTGGGGTACCATAGACCCAACTTTGGGGTGTGAACAAGGTATCTAAGAATATGCTTAACCGCCTTATGATGGCTTTCCCTAGGGGAAGCTTGAAATCTAGCACACATGCATACACTAAACATGATGTCTGGTCTAGATGCACAAAGATAAAGCAATGAACCAATCATAGAGCGGTATTTAGATGGGTCGAAGGGGATACCGTTTGAGTCTTCGGTGAGTACAGTTTTGGTTGGCATGGGGTCTTACATGGGTTGGCATCAGACATGCTAAATTTTGCTAGGATATCCTTGAGGTATTTGGCTTGAGACAAGAAAATTCCTTCTTGAAATTGTTGAATTTGAAAGCTGAGGAAGAACTTCAAATCCGCATTGAGTGACATTTCAAAATTCTTGGTCATTGATGCCGCAAACTTCTTGCATAAATGAATGTTAGGAGAACCAAAAATGATATCATCTACATAGATTTGGCATAAGATCAAATCACCTTTGTCCCTCTTAGTAAAAAGAGTGGGATCAATCACCCCTCTCACAAAACCATCATCGAGTAGAAACTTCTTAAGATGATCATACCAAGCACGAGGTGCTTGTTTGAGGCCATACAAAGCCTTATGAAGTTTATACACATAGTCTTTGTGATCGGGGTCAATGAACCCAGGTGGTTGTGATACATATACTTCTTCTTGTAGAGGACCGTTAAGGAAAGCACTCTTCACATCCATTTGATGTAATGTAAAGCCATTGAAAGCAGCATAAGCAAGTAAGATGCGAATGGATTCAAGATGGGCAACGGGGGCAAAGGTCTCACCAAAGTCCAAACCTTCAACTTTTGAGTACCCTTGTGCCACTAACCTTGCCTTGTTGCGGATGATTACGCCATTCTCATCTTGCTTGTTCTTGAAAATCCACTTTGTTCCAATGACGTTGTGTTCCGTAGTTGGCCTCTTGACTAATGACCACACTTGATTGCGCTCAAAACTATTCAACTCTTCTTGCATAGCAATAAGCCAATCGTTATCTATCAACGCATCTTGTACCTTGAGAGGCTCAACACTAGACACAAAAGAGAAGTGAGCACAAAAGTTTGTCAATTGTTTACGAGTGACTCTACCTTCCGATATGCCGGTGAGGATTTTATCAACATCAACACGTCCGGCCACTCGAGGCATGATGGAGGTTAAGGTTTCGCGAGGTTCAACTTCATGTCCATCATCCACGTCCTCAACATATGGATCATTAATGTGTGGTGGAAAATCTTCTTCTTCTTGCATCTGTTGAGGTTCATTGTCAATGATTGCACTTTCTTGTTCTTTCCCTTGAGGATGATCTTGTTCTTGATGATTATCATGAAGAGGAACTTGATCATCATCTTGTACTTGGACTAAGGGCATTGATTGAGTGATAGGTGCTTGTGGTGGTATGGGTGTGGAAGTAGTTTGATGGTGTGTGAGGCCTTCATCTTCTTCTTCATTATCATGAGGGTCGTGTTCCATTGGAAGAAGTGCACAAACACCCATCGTCAAGATATCTTGGGAAGAATCTTCTTCACCTACATCACTTAGATCAACTTGCTCCCCATGGGAGCCATTAAATTCATCAAACACCACGTCACAAGTTTCTACAACACATCCATTGGATTTGTTGTAGACTCTATAGGCGTGAGAGTTTGATCCATAACCAACAAATATGCCCTCAATGGTTTTAGATTGAAATTTTCCTAACCGCTCTCTTTTGTTGAGGATGAAGCATTTACACCCAAATACACGAAAGTACTTGACATTTGGCTTGTTCCCGGTTAGGAGCTCATATGGAGTCTTTTCCAATATCGTGCGGAGGAAGAGCCGGTTTGAAGCATGACATGTAGTGTTGACGGCCTCGTCCCAAAAACTATGTGGCGACTTGTATTCATCCAACATGGACCTTGCCATCTCCACAAGGGTGCGGTTCTTCCTTTCTGCAACACCATTTTGTTGGGGAGTGTATGGAGCTGAATATTGATGCTCAATCCCTTCATCACTAAGAAATCCTTCCAAGGTGTAATTCTTGAACTCTGAACCATTATCACTTCTTATTGCCATGATTTCTTTGTCAAACTTGCGTTGTGCTTGCTTGGCAAAATCAATGAAGGTGATCTTCGTCTCGTCTTTGGACTTGAGGAAAAACACCCATGTGTATCTTGAGTAATCATCAACAATGACAAGTCCATACTTTTTCCCACCAAGACTATCCCATGAAGGAGGCCCAAACAGATCCACATGAAGGAGCTCCAAAGACCTTGAAGTAGACACAATATTCTTGGGGGGTGCTTTGATTGATGTTGCTTCCCGGCTATGCATGCACTACACACACGATCTTTCTCAAAAGAGACATTTGTTAGTCCAAGGATGTGATTTCCCTTTAAGAGATCTTGAAGATTTCTCATGCCGACATGGGCTAGCCGGTGATGCCAGAGCCACCCCTTGTCGGCCTTGGCCATTAGACAAGTTGCATGGAATGTGCTCTCTTTCAAGAAATCAACCGTGTAAAGGTTGCCATCCAACTCTCCAACAAAGGCCACTTTGAGAGTATCTCTCTTAAAGACTTTCACATCCGTTAGTCCAAATAGTGTATCATAACCAACAAAGGCCAATTGGCGAACAGAAAGCAAATGGTATTTAAGGGATTGGACAAGCATGACATTTGCAAGAGACATGTCATTTGTGGTAGCCACCTTACCCAAACCGAGTACCTGTCCTTTTGATCCTCCACCAAACATAATGCTCATAAATGGTTGAATAGCTTCCATGAAATCGTAGAGCAACTTGCTATCTCCGGTCATATGATTGGTACATCCACTATCAATCACCCATTTTACTCCACCGGAGAAGGCAACCTACACACAATTATTGCTTGGTTAGAGGCGCCCATTTTGCAATGGGACCTCTCAAGTTAGTCACAAGGATCTTAGGGACCCAAATAGCACAAAACCAAAATGCATTTCGAGGACCAACAAACTTTGCACAAACTTCTCCATCCTTAGTCTTACGAAGAACATAGGATGGAGGCATGAACTCTTTTGGCTTGTTGACAGTGGGCATGCCCCTTGTGGCCTTCCCACAAACAACCTTATCTTTCTCCTTGTTCCCTTCTCGTACAAAGGTTTCTTTTAGAGGGGTGGTGCACTTTTGAGAGGATGTCTTCTTCTTGCTTGTGCTTGGGTCAAACCCGAGTCCTTCTTTGGCAAACACTTCATTGTGTTGGCTCAACACCTCATTAAGGTTCTTTTGCCCTTGAGCACATGTCATGAGCCCTTTCTCGATTTGAGCTTTGAGAAAGCGATTCTCCTCAAGAATAGATGCTAGATCACTACTAGAGTTATGTCGGATTTCGGGTTCCGGCAGACCCTTGAGGTTCGAACACTGGGGTGCGCACGGAGATTTTGCCTTCTACCTACCTGCACCCTTCCACCTCGCTAAGATCTAAGCTATGGAAAGAACAGCACAAGAGACACAGGGTTTATACTGGTTCGGGCCACCGTTGTGGTGTAATACCCTACTCCAGTGTGTGGTGTGGTGGATTGCCTCTTGGGCTGATGATGATGAGCAATACAAGGAAGAACAGCCTCGCGAGGGTCTGTTCTTGGCTGGGGGGATGAACTGCTAGGAGGAGTTCAGTCACCCTTCTCTCTCTCTCTCTCTCTCTTCTCGATTCTCTCTCCGATTTCCATCATAGCTAGTTTCTCTCTTGGCTTCTAGATTCTCCCTTGTTGATTCTGATTTCCATCATCCTACCCTGGGGGTGGCTAGTCCTATTTATAGGCAAAGGCCCTGGGCCTCTTCCCAAATATTGAGCGGGAAGGGTGCCAACAATTGGCCATTTTGAAGGGGAACATCTGGTACACTTATCCTGACTAAAGTTGGTCCTCGCCTGCCAAAGGCTCTGGTGGTGACGCTGGCTTGGGCTCCACAATGACTTCCTCCCTGCCATTGGACTGGTCTTGGTCTCGTTGCACCGAAACGGGTGCCTTTGCTTGATGCTCTCGCCTGCGCTTGCTCCCTTTGCACCAAAGAGGAAAGGAGGACACTGCGTGGGCTAGCGCCCGCCTGGCACCCTTGGTCGTCATGGCTTGCGTCACAGGCACCTCATGAGGTACCCCGCCTTGATCTCTCCGCCTCCTCGCGAGCCAGCCTGATGAGGTCGTTCCTGAGGAAGCTCCGTGTCGCCCGCCCCACGAGGCTTGGCCCCTCGCGAGGGTCTTGGGTCTGTGTTGATGAAGATGGGCCGCGTTGGGCCCCCTTCTGAGCCACGCCGAAGGCCGCAGGCAGGCAAGTCTAAGGAGCCCCGTTCCTAGAACGCCGACAGTAGCTCCCGGGCCCAAGGCGTGCCCGGACTTGGCCGTGCAGGGAGGTGAAAGGGCAAGGGCGAAGCGCCGCGGGCCCTAACAGCCTGTGGCCTTGGGCGCCGCATGGCGGTTGATTGGACATGAGCGTCTCCACTTCCCCATGGTGCCTCGGCAACTGCACGGATTGGACAAGTCCCTGCATGCAAAGCGGGTCATGATTACCTGTGATCGTGCAGGTCGGTGGTTGGCCTTCGCCGGCCATAAGTACGAAACGGCGCGCGCCCTTCCAGTCCATCCCTTCTTGCTTCTCCTTCTTCCCGGTCCTTGCTCCGTCTTGCTGCGATGGCTCCGATCCGCCGGTTCTCGACGGCAGAGAAGGGAAAGGCTCCCCGAGAGGAACCAGACCCGCTCCCGTCGAAGAAACGGCTCGCCCTCCGCGGCCGGGACGAGGGGGCCCATTAGGTGGTGTCGATGCCCTGGTGCGAGCGGCCACCGCCAGGGTTCCCGCTTCCCTTGTACGCCCACATCGACGGCTCTGAAGGAGTCGATGCCGATCGCCATGGGCGGCGCCGCCGTCGACGCCGACGGGTCACGAAGGTGTGGGTCGTCCCCCCTGGGGTCCACACCGAGGGCTCCTCCCGAGAGTTCGTGCTCCACGCCGCCATGCCTCCTCAGTCTTGGATTCGCCTTCCTCCCTTCTTCGCCTCCATCATCCCGCAGGGAGAACTCCTAGAGCTTTGGCTGCAGCATGCCGGTTGCAGCACCCTCGCGACCGAGGCAGAGGTCACGGTCGTTGCCCCGGGCGAGGTCTTCATGACTCGAGGCTGGAGCGAAATCGCCCGGGTTTGCAGGACAAGAGGCGCCTTCGCGATCCACTTGGAGTATGACGGTGCTTCGGTGATGTTCTTCAAGGTCTTCGATGCGAACGGGCGCCGGCTGGAGTGCTGCCTCGGGAGAGGTGGTCGAGACCCTGCTACGGCGAGGACTGGGCCCGCCGACCTCTCCCTTGGCGGCTGCTCAGGCGGCGGAGGCGTCGGAGGGTCCAGCGACTCCGGCGAGCTCTTCACGACTCCAGAGACAAGCGATGACAGCTACGAGCCCCCGAGCCGGCGCCGCTCCTGGAGCAGGGCGGGCTCGTCAGGCCATCACCGACTCTGATCTGGATGGGGTTGGTGCCGGTGCTTGACGGCCCACTGCTGACAATGGTGTCTTTCGCAGGGGCGCGTGTAGTTAGCGTCCTTTTAGGATTTGTTCCCTGCAAGGAATCAAAGACGCGTCCCGTGAGGGCTTGTAAGGTGCCTGTGATCCTGTTTGTTAATATAACCCTTGTCGTAGAATTGTGCGAGTTGCTCATTCCATCTTAGCTCAGTCCGTCTTAGCTCAGTCCTCCCTTTCGAACCTCACGAGGGCTTGGTGCTCTGCGCCGACAGGTCCTAGTCCCAAGGCGGTTTCAGCCGTCGCTAGTATGCCAGGTCGCGATGCCGTGGTCAAGGCCAGGAGGTGAGCGACTCGGGGTCTGGTAAGAGCCCCTGAGTCGCGATGCTCAGGAGGTCCCCTTTGGCGCTCAAGCAGCCGTCATTCGGTGAGAAAGGAGAGCGGCATCGCTAACATGGGATTGCATTAGGTGCGGGGATGGTGCCATGGTAGCTGGTGCTTCCGGGTGGTGACTTATCTCGAGAATCAGGGACCGCTCTCTGGTGTGTCGCCGGGTCCGTGCATCGGTAGGCGCGAGGTTGCTCGGCGAGGTCCTCGCGTGTCCCTCCCCTCTCGCCTTTGCTCCCCTTTCTGCTCTATGTCCTCGGGTCCCGGCCCTCGAGCGAGTCTCAGCCGTCGCTGGTATGCCAGGTCGCGATGCCGTGGACAAGGCCGGAGGGTGAGGGCTGGAGAGCCAATAGGAGCCCTGAGTCGCGATGCTCAGGCACCCCCCTTTAACGTGCAAGCGGTTCGCGCGGATGAGAGTGAAGGAGACACCGCAAGGGCCTCGCCTGACGCAGCTCCTTTAGGAGATCCTGTAGACCCATCATAGAAAGAATGAGGGGTTGCCATGACAATTGACAGTCAGCCGTTGGTTGCTTCCGAGGGGTGATGAGGCACTGAAGGCTTGACGAGGTGGTGCCATGCGGGGCTGCCGCGGCCAAAGCTCAGCCATTCAGGTTTGTCGGTGTTGCAGGGACGGACCCATGCGCAAGCGTCGTGCCATTTGGGAGCAGCTCCGTCAGTTGGCGTCAGTTGAGCGGGAAACTAGGTCAAACACATTAGCCGCGAAGGAGTGGATTCATTCAAATAGATGCTGGGAAGGCGGACATCACTGGGTTAGGCCCGAGCGACTTGGGGATGATGCAGCCCGTGGGGCGCCCCCAACAAAGTAAGCTAACAACATGAAATAAAAGAGATACATGCCGCAGGGACGAACCCACGTGGCCTGGGAATAATGCAGCCCTGGGGGGCACTCCCAGCTGGAAATGAAACTTGAAAGATGTCACCTGATGATGTTGAGGACGAAGGAGTGTTGGTGTAGCAGACTCTGTGGGCTGCGGAAGCCGATCCTCACGAGCCCCCAGGCCCAGGGGCCTCGGGAGGCTCCGGAGGCGCTGGTGGCTCCTCGCGGACCATCTCCATCTCCGCCAGGGCTGCGGAACGCCTGGCCTCTTGAGACTCCATGATACCCCTCATGAGGCACTGGTAGTGGCAGCCACGTTCGGCGAGCCATAAGGCATGCGAATGTAGCTGTGGGGTGGGCCTTCGCAGCGCCCCACTCGCGAGGGCCAGAGGCGCTCCAGAGAGGCGACTCGATTGAGCCCTAGTATGTCGATGCAGACATGCAGCCCACCATCCTCGCCTGGATGGGGAGCCACAGCTGGTAGGCGGCGGCTGCCTTTCATGACTCTTGACTCCTGTAGCTCCTGAATGGCCTTGCTGACGAACTCCTGAGGGTCTGGCTCTCCTTGCCTTACTCCTTCTTGAGGGAAATGTGCTTCGAAACACGCCTCCATGTGGTGCCCAAGCGCCTCCCTCGTGACCTTAGCCAGGTCGGTGGCCCTCCAGGGGAGAGCCCCCGAGCCCTGCCTGAGGAGGGCGCCGGGCACGCTTTCCTATGCGATGGAAGGAGGTTTCCCTTGGGCAAGCGCGGGCCCTGAGGGGCCTGCCTCCTGAGGGGCTGGGCCGGACGATGTCTTCTTCTTCTTGGGGGTGGTCTCGGGAAGCCTCCTGCTTCCGCGATCCGGGTCTTCCAGTGATGCGGCCTGAAAGGCTCGTTCCAAGGAACACACCGCGTCCTTCTCTTCACAGGGCACCGTGATGACTCCGCCACTTCCTGGCATCTTGAGGACGTTGTAGCCGTGGTGAGTTACGGCCATGAACTTGGCCAGCGCTGGGTACCTAAGGATGGCGTTGTACGGCAGGCGAATGTGAGCGACGTCAAAGTCGATGAGCTCGGTGCGGTAGTTATCGCGTGCCCCGAAGGTGACAGGGAGGCAGACCTGCCCAATCGGGACCGTGGAGCCGTCGGTGACTCTGGAGAAAGGCTTGGTTGGCTGAAGCTGGTTGTAGGGCACTTGGAGATTGTTGAATGTTTCCACGGACAGGACGTTGAGCCCTGCCCTGCCATCGATGAGGGTCCTGGTGACCACCACGTTGCTGATGATTGGGGAACAAAGCATCGGGAGGACTCCGGCTGTAGCCGCACACTTGAGCTGATCTGCTGAGCTGAACGTGATGGCGCACGCCGACCACCTGAGAGGGCGCATGGCTTTGAGCTTGGGGAGGACTGCATTCACTTCGCGGGCGAACTGCTTGAAGATGCGTTGAGAGGCTGGGGCTTGAGCCCCGCCCAGGATGCAGGCGATCGCGCGCGGCTCCTGGAAGCCCCCAGCCCCCTCGTCCTGATGGCAGTCCTCGTTTCTCCTTGGCTGCGGCGGCAGCGGAGGGAGGCCTGCGTTGCCTTGCGGGCGATCCTCGCGAGGCTGATCCCTCCAGTCTCCCTCGCGAGGCGGGTCTTGCCAGCGATCCTCACGAGGTTGATCGCGCCACCCTTGGCGCGAGCCGCGGTCTTCCCAGTGTCATGCGTTCCTTCCTCCTCCTCGACCGTAGCCCCGGTCACCGCGGTCGGGGCGACGGCCGATCCTTCCTTCTCGCACGGCTCGGAGCTCTTGACATTCGTTGGTGTTGTGGGTGTGGAGGTCGTGGTACACACAGTACCGACTGCCCTTGGGAGATTCGGGCTGATCTCTGCCCCGCTTGGTGTCTGGTTCTGCCGCGAGCACGGCAGCCCCCTTGCGCTTCACATCCTTGGCCTTAAGCTTCTTCTCTTCTGGGTCTGCGGCAGGTAGCTCGAGGAGGGAGAGACGCCCTTCCTCAGCCCTGGCGCACTTGGTTGCCAAGTTGAACAGCTCCAAGGAAGTGCACAGGTCTTCATGCATCGCCAGCTCCTCCTTCATCTTGACATCGCGCATGCCGTCGGAGAAGGCTGAGATGATGGCCTCCTCGGTCACCTTGGGAATCTTGAGGCATGCGTTGTTGAAGCGTTGGATGTACTTCTGCAGGGTCTCTCCAGATTGTTGCTTGATGCGGCGCATGTCGCTCACGACGGGTGGCCGGTCGCGAGTACCTTGGAAGTTGGCGATGAAGCGGGTGCGCATCTCGTCCCAGGAGGAGATCGTGCCTGGAGCCAGGTTCAGGAGCCAGGTGCGGGCCCCGTCCTTGAGCGCCATGGGAAACCAGTTCGCCATGACCTTCTCGTCTCCGTTGGCAGCTTCGATGCCCAGCTCATAGAGCTGGAGGAACTCCGCAGGATCGGCCGTGTCGTAGTAACGAGGAGGCAGGTCTGGCTTGAACCTGTCGGGCCACGCGATGTTGTGTAGCTCGGTGGTGAAGGCACGGCAGCCTGCTGTGGCCATGGGAGGCCTTGGGTGACGGAGAGCTTGGTCTTGCATGTCCCCACACGCTGCAGCTAGGAGCAGCGCGGGGTCTTGACGCGCGGGAGCAGGAGCATGGTCGCGACGTGCTGGAGCAGGGAGCGCCTGGGCAGCTTCTTGCGGGCGAGGGACTTCTTGGCAGCTTTGCTCTTGCCACGCTGGCACCTGACGGAGCAGGTTCCGCCCAGGGGCCAAGCGCCTTGGAGCCATGGCGCCTTCTTGAGGAGGAGGCGGCTGGGGCGCCGCCGGAGCTTCGTCGCCCGCGCGGGGTGGGGTGCGGTGCAGCGGAACGGACGGCGCAGGAGAGCCCCCTGCGGCACGGACGAGCTCGGCGACGCGGTCGAGCCATTCTTCGTAGACGTCGTCGACGGGACGGTAGCGCAGGAGCTCGTTTGCTATGATGAGCGCAGCTCGAGCCTCCATGGGTGCGCGGAGCGTGCAGGACGAAGAACCAGCTGGGGTGAGCGAGGGAGTAGCGGTGCGGCCGTCTTGCCACACGGACGGATCCTGAGACGACGCTTGCTACTCGTCCCCCGTCGGGCCGGTGGCGGCGTTGACGGCAGGTGACGGGGAACGGCGAGGACGCCCGCTGACAGGAGCCGTCTGGGCGATGCGGGAAGCGAGAGCGGCCCGGCGCTCGGCGCGGGCCCGACGAGCGTCAGACATGGACGCGATGGTCAGAGGAGAACGGGGTGGTGGAAGACGAATTCCGGCGCACCCCTACCTGGCGCGCCAAATGTCGGATTTCGGGTTCCGGCAGACCCTTGAGGTTCGGACAATGGGGTGCGCGCGGAGATTTCGCCTTCTACCTACCTGCACCCTTCCGCCTCGCTAAGATCTAAGCTATGGAAAGAACAGCATAAGAGACACAGGGTTTATACTGGTTCGGGCCACCGTTGTGGTGTAATACCCTACTCCAGTGTGTGGTGTGGTGGATTGCCTCTTGGGCTGATGATGATGAGCAATACAAGGAAGAACAGCCTCGCGAGGGTCTATTCTTGGCTGGGGGGATGAACTGCTAGGAGGAGTTCAGTCACCCTTTGTCACAGCCCTAGAATATTGTTTGTAAATAGTTGCATCTTCATCCAGGCATCATATTTAAATTTCTGAAACATGAATTGAGGATTGTTGAAGCCTCAAAACTTTAATTAAAAGCAGGGCAAAAGAACCCTGGAAATTGCATTCAGTGTTTCCAAAATGGCCTTAAAAATGTTGGTTATATTTGGCAAAGGTTTTTGCACCAAACCAAAAATAATGAGCATTTTGAGGAATATTTTGGGCACTGAATTTAAATCATTATTTTATTTGCATTTGGAATTATATTCATAACTTGTATAGAATATATTTCCAAATACCCTGAAACATTTTATGTGCTTTTGGAAAAGTCCATTAAGCAACATAAAAATATTCAGAGTTTCTGGCATTGTTTGAATTATTTTAAATTCAAACAGTGGCAAAACAAATTTAACAAAATAAAACAGAACAGAAATAAAAGAACAGAAACTTACCTGGGCTTACCTGGCGCCCACCTACCTGGCCCAGCACGGCCCAGCCCATCTCCACTCCCCCCCTGTCGTCTTCCTCTGCCAGTAGGCAGAGGCGAGGCGTGGCGCGCGCCCGAGAGGCCTCGGCCACCTCCTGCTTCCCCTGGCCACCTCCTGCTTCCTCCTCGACGCCCCGGTGACGCCACGCGCCTCCCCGACCCCC
>NC_041392.1:492973691-492980934 GCF_002162155.2 Triticum dicoccoides
TCATGCTGACGCAGTAATAGGTTTTCTGGATTTATTTTTATTCAGGAATTTCAGAAAATTGTATAAACTTCTAAAATTCATAGAAATTCAACCGTAACTCCAAATTAAACAAATTATATATGAAAAATTATCAGAAAAATTCAAGGAATCCATCTGTACCATTTTCATGCATGTTAGAACAACTTATAGCTGTTGTTTAGCACAAATCAATTAAATGGCATTTGAATAATCACATATGGAGTTTGAATTTGAATCTTGTATTCAAACCAACTTCATTTAATCTGTTGCTAGTTGCATTAGCTCAAAACACATTCATATTGCCATGTCATGAGCATGCAT
The DNA here is from genome assembly GCF_002162155.2 of Triticum dicoccoides. NCBI lineage: Eukaryota > Viridiplantae > Streptophyta > Magnoliopsida > Poales > Poaceae > Triticum > Triticum dicoccoides. Next base: position 492,974,031 of record NC_041392.1, read on the forward strand.
CATATTGTGCATTGCATTGATTGTATTTCTTCTTTGTTGCCGGTATCTGTTCCCCCCCGGTAGACGATGTTCCGACGTTGTGATCGTTGACACTGATGAAGACTCAATGTTATCTTCAGAAGTGCCAGGCAAGCAAAACCCCCTTGTTCATTCCGATACAATCCTACTCTCTCGCTCCTGCTCTCTTTTAATGCATTAGGACAACACCGATTCATCTGTTACTTGCTGCGGTAGCTGAACCCCTTTATCCTCTGCATGACCTGTCATTGCCACAGTAAATAGATGAAACCCACTAGCATGAGTAGGAGTTGTTTGAGCCCTGTTGTGCCTACTCATTCATGCTTGTTTGTCATGCCTGCTACTGCTTAGAGTTGAGTCAGGTCTGATTCATCGGGGATGAATCAGAGGTGTGTGAACATGTCCTACTGTGTGTGAGCTAAGTGTGTGAACACGATTTGGTAAAGGTAGCGATGAGAGGCCATGTAGGAGTACATGGTGGGTTGTCTCATTGCAGCCGTCCTCAGGACCTGAGCTCTGTGTTTGTGATCCATGATTCAGCTACTACCACGCATTGGGCCCGAAACCAATGGACCCTCTCGGCTTCTTGATCACCCTTGTCCTCTGTCCAGGAGTTGCAAGTAGTTTTTGGTGTTTGTAGTATGCTGGAGGCCGTGCGCAGTGCTGACCGTAGGGGTGGGCTGTGATGCGGTAGGCACGTGGCACGGTGTACCGGGCGCCCGTTTGGTGTCTCGGGAACCCTGTTCACATCGTTTGGGGCTGTGAGTGAAACTCCGGCCGGATCTCCTCATGGATGGAACCCGAATAGGCGATAAACCTGGACTAGAGACTTGAGTGTTTAGGTAGGCCGTGGCCGACACCCACGTTGGGCTTCCGCTTGAAGGTTGCCGAGTACATGTCGTGTAAACGGCGGTAAGTGGTGAGAGCGTGTGTGAATAAGTACACCCCTGCAGGGTTATCATCATCTATTCGAATAGCCGTGTCCGCGGAAAAGGACTTCTGGGTTACTTATATCAGTTCATAGACAAGTGAAAGTGGATACTCTAAAATACGCAAGATAAGCGTGAGTGCTATGGATGGCGTTCTCGTAGGGAGACGGGAGCGGATCCATAGTGGTGTATTGATATGGTGAATATGCGGACTCGTGTGCGCCACCTCAAAAGAGTTACATTGCAGTCGTAGTTTAGGTTAGCCACCGAGTCAAAGCTGGCTTGCTGCAGTTAAACCCCACCATCCCCTTGCTGATAATGATGCATATGTAGTTAGATCTGATGTAAGTCTTGCTGGGTACATTTGTACTCACGTTTGCCTATTTTATGTTTTTGCAGAGAGACTTCAGTCTCACTAGTAGTTCCACGTGGACTTCGACGTTTAGCTTGTTACCTCAGCTACGATCTTGTGCCCTCAGCAGGATCTGATAGATAGTCCAGCTTTCAAGCCTTTTCCATTTATAGATGTCTGTACTCAGACATGATAGCTTCCGCTTGTGCTTTGATTTGTATGCTCTGAATGTTGGGTCGTGAGACCCCTGTTTGTAATATCTCGCTCCTCGGAGCCTATTGATTAAATACTTGTGTCGTAGAGTCATGTTGTGATGCCTTGTTGTATTTGCACATATCAAGCATATTGTGTGTATGATTGAAATGCTTGGTATGTGTGGGATCTGACTATCTAGTTGTTTATCCTTAGTAGCCTCTCTTACCGGGAAATGTCTCCTAGTGTTTCCACTGAGCCATGGTAGCTTGCTACTGCTCCGGAACACTTAGGCTGGCCGGCATGTGTCCTTCTTCGTTCCTGTGTCTGTCCCTTCGGGGAAATGTCACGCGATGAATACCAGAGTCCTGTTAGCCCGCTACAGCCCGGTTCACCGGAGTCCTGCTAGCCCAGTGCTACAGCCTGGATTCACTCGTTGATGACCGACACGTTCGATGCTGGGTCATGGATGCCTGTCCTTGTAAGTTTGTGCCACTTTGGGTTTACGACTAGCCATGTCAGCCCGGGCTCCTTATCATATGGATGCTAGCGACACTGTCATATACGTGTGCCAAAAGGCGCAAACGGTCCCGGGCAAAGGTAAGGCGACACCCGTGGGAATACCGTGCGTGAGGCCGCAAAGTGATATGAGGTGTTACATGCTAGATCGATGTGGCATTGAGTCGGGGTCCTCACAGCTTTGGTATCAGAGCTTGACTGCCTGTAGGATTACCAAGCCAAACTGGTCGATGTTGAGTCTAGAAATTCTTTAGTTATATGTAGGGGAATTGATTGTGGGATGGAACGTAAGGCTCTTTTTACTCCTTATACCTCATGGCCTTCTGATCTGAGTCATCATCCTCTCTTCTACAGGGATTAAGAACTAGGCTATCTCTTATTTCTATTAGGATCACGTGTTACTAATCAGTGGACTTATAAGATTGTTGGATTTAAGTCTCAGTTTAGTTCCTACTACTTCCGTATGTTAATTGTTGATCTCGAAACCTTGATATTGTGCTTCTGAGTGGTTATGCCACCATTTTTGTGAATGTCTCAAATCTTTTCTGAGCATTTACAGCCGTTATGCTGTCCGAGTCATCCCAGGTTTCTAAGTAGTCTGATGCATTTGCAAATCCTTTCTTCCCGTTTCAATGTTCCTTTGGGCCAGATTAACCACACTAATCAGTGAGTTGAGGTACTCCGTTACCTTGACATATATGTTGGAGATATTATTATGACCCTAGGTGTCTTAGGGGATCATCTAGTAATTTAGCCATGATTTGTGTTCCCAGTGTGATGATTCTGGCCATCATTCTCGAAAGCATCCCGTGATGCTACTTAGTAATAGGTATTTTGTTCCTGGGTTCTTGAACCCGAGATTCACTCTACCTACTTCATGTTGATAGTAATTGCTAGTGCCTTTAGGATATTAGTAACCTTTGCGATAGTCCTTGAAGTCCGTGGTATCTTCTTCTTCCAAATACCATGAACTACTTATGGCAGAAGTTCCTCGTTGAACTGAAATATCACAACAGGATTATTCTTGATGAGTTCTCCATTATATATTGTGGCTCTGCCAGTTCTACCTTTCTGCATGGGTTATCCGGAAGAAATATGTTGAACTTCGTTCGACATGCTAATCCATGCATCCACAACTCAGAAAATCATATGTTCCTTTGAGTTGTTCTCTTTAGTTGCATTATGACCCTCGTCTATCAATTGATAGTCAAGATTATGTGTGCATGCGTTCATCGATGCCTATTACTCTTGTGGTCTGTCAAGCCATTCTATTCCGGAATGATTAGGAGAAACAAACTCCAGTACCTCTTCCATATCCAGGATTGGGTCAAAGAAGTTGTGCTCCGCAGATCAAATTGCTAATCCAGCTTTTGCTCTGCTCTACCTTGGAGTATTACCATCTTTATATCGGGATTGTTATAGGAATGGCACACCATCCTATGAACTCTTGGTACAGTGATACTTCTTGCCATCATTGTTCATTCCTCGGTTCCTGTGTTATTGTAACCGGAATGCCGACAAGTGAATCGTGGTGTGTGAAATCAATACTGCTAGCAACTCCGTTGCTTGGTAGTTAAATGGACAACAACCTCATTCTTAGCGTGCTGATTATTGAGTCATCATTCTAAGATTGATCGTGCTACCTAGTCCTTACTCCTGGTGCATTTTTCAATCGATGAGTTAGGATTTTGTCAAGTCCTCACTCATTTGATCATATCGTCTTGCCCTCAAAAGCGAGATTGTTCTCGAGCTTAGTAACATATCGGTGGTTCGTGATTTCTCGAAGATCTTCTCGGAGGTATTACCAGGTTGTTACCTGACCGCTGTGTTGAGCTCGTGCTCAAGTTGGTTTCTTGTGAACCACCCTCTCTCCAAGATCGGTGTTAGATATCCCTGAGCTAGTTGGTTAAGCTAGACAACAACTTGGAGAGTTGGAAGATAAAAGCTTGCCTGACTTAGTTCGTTCCAAAGGGATATTCTTGTGTAGTGTGTGTTGAAGAAAGATGATATCTTCATCGATTGGTCCCTGTGATCAGTTGCTGGACCTATTGTCTTATCAATCCTTTGATTGAGTATGGGCTATCGTCAAATCAAATCAGAACCAATGATATTCGTAATGTTGTCTTACTCATGGTTTTTCCTTGAGCATACACCATTATATTCTTTGGTCTGACCAATGCTATCACCGTGTTCACATGATGGTGGAAGTCCAGTGATATGGAAATTCCGATGAGTTGCTGTTGAGCCCATCAGTAGCATTTTGTCTCCCCCCATGAATCATGTTGAACATCAACCTAGTGTTGAAAATTTTGTAAGCAATGCCTTCGTGCTCCGTTCATGAAGTCTATGCTTGGATGGAAGAAGTGACTTCCCCTAATTCATGTGGATTTGGTGTAAGTTGCCGCCATGAATTCGAGGAAGATTGTTTTGTTTCCTTTGGAGTCATTGCAAGTCAGTCATGCATGTGCGAAGTATTCTATGGTCTGATAGACTGATCATCTTCATTCCATATGTATCCCTAGCACACCAAGCCACTAACTGATTTGTTCTAGGAGAAGGAGTTCTTTTTAAGAGCTAACCCGGGCTTAATCAAGAACTTTGATATCCTCAATGATGGTTCCCAACCAGAACTCGGTAGTGCTTTATTATAAGACTACTATGTGGTTATGCTTGTCTGGGACAGCGTGTTCACATGTGTGTAGCAGAACCAGCTCATGTTTTGAAGCCTCGCTATCGTAGTTCATTTTCCGAGAATCTCGCAACGTCATCTCGTCGATTTGTGTTGCAAACTCTCGTTTTTCCTCCTAGACTCGATAAGTCTGGAATATCCTGACACCAACCACATCTGAATCTCAGGCAGATATAATGGTTGGAACATTTCCCAAGAGCTATAATACTGGTCCCTCGATAACCGGTAAAGTGGGTGTCATGGCCAACACACCCAGCCGGAAGACCTATTATTGTAGTATCTTGATTGAGGAAGTTGGCCACCTCCCCATAAGGATCTCGTAGAACTTATTCTGGTAGTTGTTCCTTATGGATTTTTGTGTTTCCGAAGTCCGACCTTTACTTGATGTTCCAGATATCAGACCATTTCTATGAATGGGTTACACTAGCACATCAAGGAGAACATTAGAAGCAGAGTGCTAAATGTCTCTCGGTCGACCATCCAGATTTTATTTCCTTGGCCCCGCCAAGGGTGAAATCTGAGAAAGTGTTATCTTTCTTTGCATCTGCATCATCCATCATCATTCATCATGGTAGCAAGTTGTGTTGCCAGGACCCTTGACACGGATATTGGTAAAATCTTGATGATTATGGGAATGCTCAAGTTCTTGAGAGCACGCACAAGCGCTACGTGTTATCATCGGCACTAACTGGGATTCCTCTCAGTTTCCTCGGCAATGCTATGACCTTTTCAAACAGTGAATTCACTCTCTATTGTTGGGTTCTTCCCCAGTTACCAGAATCATTCCCAGCATTTGCATTTTGTTCCCAGCTTGCACCGCCAATGGGCCATTCTACCATGGGTCCCTTCCATTTCCGGTGATAAGCAAAAATCATCCATTGCGTTGTCTTCAACAAGGTAATCCACATCATCCAAGTCCGAGTATGCCATTCTACCGACCCCCTCCAAACGATCGTTGTGAATTGCCTTAGGCTGGTATGAAGAGTTTCAATGATCTCTGAATCAAAAGTAATTCTTTTTTCCACTTAAGGTAATAATCTACGAATCACCCTCCTTCAGGATGTTTCGTCGTGGTATCATGACAACTCAACTCCTCGCTACGTTGACAATCGTTTACCACCTTCTTAGGTGTGGAATTGTTGTCTACCTAGTGAACCTTCGTCATTCGTTTCTTTCCACCCCTCTTGATGTGTATCTCGTGTCTCAACCCGAGAGATGGTTCTATGTCTCATTCCGTGAGTTAATCCTGAGTTGTTCGATCTTCGAGGAGATCGACCCTTCTAGAGTCTCCTTCTCTCCAGGTCATGTTGGCAGGATTTCTCAGAGCAAGACTTCAAGACAATAATGGTGATTGAATCAACGTTCATTTGAAGTGCAACCTGGATCGTGAAGATTATGTTAGTTGGCGTTTTCCTTTCATCTTACCCTACGCTTGAATCTCGGGTCGAGATTCTTGTTTAGTGGGGGTGAGTTGTCACAGCCCTAGAATATTGTTTGTAAATAGTTGCATCTTCATCCAGGCATCATATTTAAATTTCTGAAACATGAATTGAGGATTGTTGAAGCCTCAAAACTTTAATTAAAAGCAGGGCAAAAGAACCCTGGAAATTGCATTCAGTGTTTCCAAAATGGCCTTAATAATGTTGGTTATATTTGGCAAAGGTTTTTGCACCAAACCAAAAATAATGAGCATTTTGAGGAATATTTTGGGCACTGAATTTAAATCATTATTTTATTTGCATTTGGAATTATATTCATAACTTGTATAGAATATATTTCCAAATACCCTGAAACATTTTATGTGCTTTTGGAAAAGTCCATTAAGCAACATAAAAATATTTAGAGGAGTTTCTGGCATTGTTTGAATTATTTTAAATTCAAACAGTGGCAAAACAAATTTAACAAAATAAAACAGAACAGAAATAAAAGAACAGAAACTTACCTGGGCTTACCTGGCGCCCACCTACCTGGCCCAGCACGGCCCAGCCCATCTCCACTCCCCCCCTGTCGTCTTCCTCTGCCAGTAGGCAGAGGCGAGGCGTGGCGCGCGCCCGAGAGGCCTCGGCCACCTCCTGCTTCCCCTGGCCACCTCCTGCTTCCTCCTCGACGCCCCGGTGATGCCACGCGCCTCCCCGACCCCCTCTCACTTCTCCCTCGCTCTCTGGACCTCCCTCCCCCTCGCTCCTCTGCTTCCCCCCCCCCATG
>NC_041392.1:492980952-492982475 GCF_002162155.2 Triticum dicoccoides
CCCATGACCGAGAGCCGCTGCCGCCGTCGCATCCATAGCCACCGGCCACCCCTCGCCCTTCCGCTGAGCTCAGAAGCTCCGCCTCGACCCCCTCTTCCTCCCCACCGATCCACGGCCCTCCGGAAGCCCTGCAACGTCGCCGCCATCATCGTCTTCTACCTTCGGCCGCCCGGATCTCCGGCAACCCTGTGCTGCCTCCGACGCTCCCCCGGCCTCGTCTCCGCCTTGAATGGATCCGCTGTGAGCCCCTGCTGCTTCTCCTGTGCTCGCCCCCTCCGTTCTCGCCCCCTAGCCCCATCTCCCACCGCGGCCGAGAGTTTCTCGCCGCCGGCCATGGCGTGGCCGTGGCCACAGCCACCGCAGCTCGCTCCCGAGCCCACCGTCGTGCTCAGCGCAGCACCAGGAGCTCGTAGCCACCACCCGCTCCTCCTCTAGTGCACCGTAGCCCCTTCTCCCCTCCCCGCCGAACTCCGGCCGCCGCAAAAGCTGCCGCCGTCGTCGATTTAGCCCACTCCATCGCGAGTTGTTGCCTCCGTTGGATGCGCAAGACTCCTAGCTTTCCGTAGCCGCGAACCGCGTCCAAAACCACCGCCTGAAGCTCAAATCCGAGCCGCGCCACCGTCTCGGGCCTCGCCGGTGTCGAGTCGCCGGCGGGATTGACCCCGCTGACTCAGTTGACCACGGGTGGGCCCAGTTTGACCCCTTGGGTCAATGACAGGTGGGGCCCAGCCCTGCTAGTTAATTAGGATTAGTACTAATTAAATTTAGTTAAACTAAGTACACTGACATATGGGTCCCACAGGTCAGATTTGACCTGGACAACGCCCGTTGACTTGTTGACGTCACCGTGAAGTCATGCTGACGCAGTAATAGGTTTTCTGGATTTAAATTAATTCAAGAAATTCAGAAAATGCCCTAAACTTCAAGAAATCATAGAAATTCAACCGTAACTCCAATGGAAATAAGTTATATATGAAAAATGATCAGAAAAATATGAAGAATCTGTTTATGCCATGATCATGCATGTTTGAACAAGTTAACCTCACTGAATATGACAAATGATGATTAGGACAAATTATGAAATAACATTTGGAGTTCGAATTTGTTCTTGTTCGAGTTCCACTTCAATTAACTTGGCTAGATATTGCATTAGGTGAATTCAGTACCTTAACATGACATGTCATTCATGTGAATGTGCATTGCATTAATTGTGTTCTTCCTTGTTTGCCGGTGTTTGTTCCCTCTCAGTAGACGACATACCGACGATGAATTCGATGACACCGATGAAGAACTATATTATCTTCAGAAGTGCCAGGCAAGCAAAACCCCCTTGTTCATTCCGATACAATCCTACTCTCTCGCTCCTGCTCTCTTTTAATGCATTAGGGCAACAACGATTCATCTGTTACTTGCTGCGGTAGCTGAACCCCTTTATCCTCTGCATGACCTGTCATTCCACAGTAAATAGATGAAACCCACTAGCATGAGTAGGAGTTGTTTGAGCCCTGATGTGCCTACTCATT
>NC_041392.1:492982485-492995036 GCF_002162155.2 Triticum dicoccoides
TCATGCTGACGCAGTAATAGGTTTTCTGGATTTATTTTTATTCAGGAATTTCAGAAAATTGTATAAACTTCTAAAATTCATAGAAATTCAACCGTAACTCCAAATTAAACAAATTATATATGAAAAATTATCAGAAAAATTCAAGGAATCCATCTGTACCATTTTCATGCATGTTAGAACAACTTATAGCTGTTGTTTAGCACAAATCAATTAAATGGCATTTGAATAATCACATATGGAGTTTGAATTTGAATCTTGTATTCAAACCAACTTCATTTAATCTGTTGCTAGTTGCATTAGCTCAAAACACATTCATATTGCCATGTCATGAGCATGCATCATATTGTGCATTGCATTGATTGTATTTCTTCTTTGTTGCCGGTATCTGTTCCCCCCCGGTAGACGATGTTCCGACGTTGTGATCGTTGACACTGATGAAGACTCAATGTTATCTTCAGAAGTGCCAGGCAAGCAAAACCCCCTTGTTCATTCCGATACAATCCTACTCTCTCGCTCCTGCTCTCTTTTAATGCATTAGGACAACACCGATTCATCTGTTACTTGCTGCGGTAGCTGAACCCCTTTATCCTCTGCATGACCTGTCATTGCCACAGTAAATAGATGAAACCCACTAGCATGAGTAGGAGTTGTTTGAGCCCTGTTGTGCCTACTCATTCATGCTTGTTTGTCATGCCTGCTACTGCTTAGAGTTGAGTCAGGTCTGATTCATCGGGGATGAATCAGAGGTGTGTGAACATGTCCTACTGTGTGTGAGCTAAGTGTGTGAACACGATTTGGTAAAGGTAGCGATGAGAGGCCATGTAGGAGTACATGGTGGGTTGTCTCATTGCAGCCGTCCTCAGGAACTGAGCTCTGTGTTTGTGATCCATGATTCAGCTACTACCACGCATTGGGCCCGAAACCAATGGACCCTCTCGGCTTCTTGATCACCCTTGTCCTCTGTCCAGGAGTTGCAAGTAGTTTTTGGTGTTTGTAGTATGCTGGAGGCCGTGCGCAGTGCTGACCGTAGGGGTGGGCTGTGATGCGGTAGGCACGTGGCACGGTGTACCGGGCGCCCGTTTGGTGTCTCGGGAACCCTGTTCACATCGTTTGGGGCTGTGAGTGAAACTCCGGCCGGATCTCCTCATGGATGGAACCCGAATAGGCGATAAACCTGGACTAGAGACTTGAGTGTTTAGGTAGGCCGTGGCCGACACCCACGTTGGGCTTCCGCTTGAAGGTTGCCGAGTACATGTCGTGTAAACAGCGGTAAGTGGTGAGAGCGTGTGTGAAGAAGTACACCCCTGCAGGGTTATCATCATCTATTCGAATAGCCGTGTCCGCGGAAAAGGACTTCTGGGTTGCTTATATCAGTTCATAGACAAGTGAAAGTGGATACTCTAAAATACGCAAGATAAGCGTGAATGCTATGGATGGAGTTCTCGTAGGGAGACGGGAGCGGATCCATAGTGGTGTATTGATATGGTGAATATGCGGACTCGTGTGCGCCACCTCAAAAGAGTTACATTGCAGTCGTAGTTTAGGTTAGCGACCGAGTCAAAGCTGGCTTGCTGCAGTTAAACCCCACCATCCCCTTGCTGATAATGATGCATATGTAGTTAGATCTGATGTAAGTCTTGCTGGGTACATTTGTACTCACGTTTGCCTATTTTATGTTTTTGCAGAGAGACTTCAGTCTCACTAGTAGTTCCACGTGGACTTCGACGTTTAGTTTGTTACCTCAGCTACGATCTTGTGCCCTCGGCAGGATCTGATAGATAGTCCGGCTTTCAAGCCTTTTCCATTTATAGATGTCTGTACTCAGACATGATAGCTTCCGCTTGTGCTTTGATTTGTATGCTCTGAATGTTGGGTCGTGAGACCCCTGTTTGTAATATCTCGCTCCTCGGAGCCTATTGATTAAATACTTGTGTCGTAGAGTCATGTTGTGATGCCTTGTTGTATTTGCACATATCGAGCATATTGTGTGTATGATTGAAATGCTTGGTATGTGTGGGATCTGACTATCTAGTTGTTTATCCTTAGTAGCCTCTCTTACCGGGAAATGTCTCCTAGTGTTTCCACCGAGCCATGGTAGCTTGCTACTGCTCCGGAACACTTAGGCTGGCCGGCATGTGTCCTTCTTCGTTCCTGTGTCTGTCCCTTCGGGGAAATGTCACGCGATGAATACCAGAGTCCTGTTAGCCCGCTACAGCCCGGTTCATCGGAGTCCTGCTAGCCCAGTGCTACAGCCTGGATTCACTCGCTGATGACCGACACGTTCGATGCTGGGTCATGGATGCCTGTCCTTGTAAGTTTGTGCCACTTTGGGTTTACGACTAGCCATGTCAGCCCGGGCTCCTTATCATATGGATGCTAGCGACACTGTCATATACGTGTGCCAAAAGGCGCAAACGGTCCCGGGCAAAGGTAAGGCGACACCCATGGGAATACCGTGCGTGAGGCCGCAAAGTGATATGAGGTGTTACATGCTAGATCGATGTGGCATTGAGTCGGGGTCCTGACACCCTTCTCTCTCTCTCTCTCTCTTCTCGATTCTCTCTCCGATTTCCATCATATCTAGTTTCACTCTTGGCTTCTAGATTCTCCCTTCTTGATTCCGATTTCCATCATCCTACCCTGGGGGTGGCTAGTCCTATTTATAGGAAAAGGCCCTGGGCCTCTTCCCAAATATTGAGCGGGAAGGGCGCCAACAATTGGCTAGTTTGAAGGGGAACATCTGGTACACTTATCCTGACTAAAGTTGGTCCTCGCCTGCCAAAGGCTCTGGTGGTGACGCTGGCTTGGGCTCCACAATGACTTCCTCCCCGCCGTTGGACTAGTCTTGGTCTCGTTGCACCAAAATGGGTGCCTTTGCTTGATGCTCTCGCCTGCGCTTGCTCCCTTTGCACCAAAGAGGAAAGGAGGACACTGCGCGGGCTGGTGCCCGCCTGGCACCCTTGGTCGTCATGGCTTGCATCACGGGCACCTCGTGAGGTACCCCGCCTTGATCTCTCCGCCTCCTCGCGAGCCAGCCTGATGAGGCCGTGCCTGAGGAAGCTCCGTGTCGTCCGCCCCGCGAGGGTCTTGGGTCTGTGTTGATGAAGATGGGTCGCGCTGGGCCCCGTTCTGAGCCACGTTGCAGGCCGCAGGCAGGCATGTCTGGGGACCCCCATTCCCAAAAGGCCGACAAGTTAGTATTACAAGCATCAACATTGATAATAGGATAAGAGTAAGCCTTGGCTAGAGTTTCAAGATAAGTAAGCTTGAGTGTCTCAAAACTCTTTGTAAGAAGGGTGAGCTCTTCTTCCTTGGTCTTGAGGGACATGGATAGGAGCTCACAATCCTTAGAGAGAAGCATTAGACTTTACAAGCTTACTTTTATCATTCATCAACTCTTCGCAAGAGTCGATAGCCTTTTTCAAGGAGGCAAGATCTCTAGTATGCGCATCAATGTTTGCACCAATTTTTAAGCATAGTTCATCATTGTGTGCTTCCTCATATTGGACTTTCCGCTCAAGGATTTCATATTTTTCCTTTTCCTCGGTGACGAGGGTTTCGAGTTCCTTAATGGAAATGGTGTGCTTACTCACCATCTCCATAAGCATACGAAACATAGTGAGCTTCTTTCCTTTAAGAGAGCACATGAACTTATTTAGTTTAGCAAGCATAGCATCATTTATATCATCATCCTCTTAACTATCCTCCGCATCAAGATACTCATCACTAGGAGTAGGAGGAGTGAAAAAAGGAGGGTTTGATCGTGGGGTTACCTTGACCTTGTCAGGAGAGTGTTGGTCCTCTCCATCTTCTACCACGGCCTTCGCCATGAGACACTTTTGAGCATTGCCCTTGTAATCTTTCATGTAGTTGTAGGTGACAACTTCACCACTCTTGTTGACAAGCCTCAATGTGTTTTGAGAATCTTGAGCAACTCCGGCAACACCACTAACATCATCCGGATCGGATTCTTCTTGAGCAACCATTGCTTTCCCATCTCTCTTCTTGAGCTTGGAGTTCAAAGGATTTGGCAACTTGTAAAACCCTCGATGCGACTATAGCTCCCACGTGTCGAGGCACGACTTAGAGACATAATCGCATTGAAGGCATATGTCGCAAGTTAGGCAATCTTCACAACATCCCATGTAATATAAATAATAAAGGGGAGATAACATAGTTGGCTTACACTCGCCACGTCAATCAAGGTACATAAATAACATTACATCATCCAAACACTCATGGCCCGACTACGGCGCCAAAATAAAAGATAACCCAACATGCGACACGGTCCCGATCACCCCAACTGGGCACCACTACTAATCATCAGGAAAGGAAACATAGTAACGTTGAGAGTCCTCGTCGAACTCCCACTTGAGCTCGAGTGCGTCACCTGGAGCGGAATCATCAGGCCCTGCATCTGGTTTAATAGTAATCTGTGAGCCACAGGGACTCAGGAATCTCGCACCCTCGCGATCAAGACTATTTAAGCTTATAGGTAAGGCAAGGTAAATATGTGGAGCTGCAGCAAGCGACTAGCATATATGGTGGCTAAACTGTTCGCAAAAGAGAGCGAGAAGAGGAGGCAAAGCGCGAGCGAGAAACTAGAGAGCAACCTGCGTAAGCATTACTCCAACACCGTGTTCACTTCCCGGACTCCGCCGAGAAGAGACCATCACGGTAACACACTCAGTTGATTCATTTTAATTAAGTTAAGGTTCAAGTTATCTACAACCGGACATTAACAAATTCCCATCTGCCCATAACCGCGGGCACGGCTTTCGAAAGTTCAAATCCCTGCAGGGGAGTCCCAACTTAGCCCATGACAAGCTCTCACGGTCAATGAAGGAATAGACCTCCTCCCGAGACGCTCCGATCAGACTCGGTATCTCGGTTCTTGAAGACACTTCGACAGGTTAAAACAAGACCAGCAACACCGCCCGAATGTGCCGACAAATCCCGATAGGAGCTGCACATATCTCTTTCTCAGGGCACACTCAGATTGTCTTAGGTACGGGTAGGCCAGCCCAGAGTTGCCCCTGGTGGCCACCGGCAGCTGACAGGTGGACCAACACTCAGAGGAGCACTGGCCCGGGGGGGTTTAAAATAAGATGACCCTCGGGCTCCAGAAACCCAAGGGAAAAAGAGGCTAGGTGGCAAATGGTAAAACCAAGGCTGGGCATTGCTGGAAAAGCTTTAATCAAGGCGAACTATCAAGGGGTTCCCATTATAACCCAACCGCGTAAGGAACGCAAAATCTGGGAACATAACACCGATATGACGGAAACTAGGGCGGCAAGAGTGGAGCAAAACACTAGGCGAGAGGCCGAGCCTTCCACCCTTTACCGAGTATATAGATACATTAAGATAACGTGACAATATAATGATATCCCAACAAGTAAATAAATGTTCCAACAAGGAACGGTCTCCAATCTTCACCTGCAACTAGCAACGCTATAAGAGGGGCTGAGCAAAGCGGTAACATAGCCAATCAACGGTTTGCTAGGACATGGTGGGTTAGAGGTTTTACATGGCAATTAGGGAGGCTTGAAAGCAAGTGGTAGGCATCGTAGCATTGGCATAGCAAAAGAGCGAGCATCTAGCAAAGCAAAGATAGTAGTGATTTCGAGGGTATGATCATCTTGCCTGCAAAGTTGTCAGAGTTGACTGGATCCTCGAAAGCAAACTCAACGGGCTCCTCGTTAGCGAACTCGTCTCCCGGCTCTACCCAAACAAGACAAACAAGCAAACGGAACACAATCAACCACGTGCAAAGCTCAAACAATATGATGCGAGGATGGTATGCTATGCGGGATGCGATGCGGGATGCATATGCAAGATTTGACAAGGGATGCATGAACCTGGCCTCAACTTGGAAATCCAAGTGTGTCACTTGAAAGATGAGATGAAATCGCTTGAAAACGATATAAAGAACGCCGGAATCGGAGTTACGGTTTGGAAATGGCAAGCGAATCAAATATGGCCACGTTCTGCGATTTACAGCAAGTAGCCATCTAAATGCAACAAGATGAACATGCTACAGCACCCAAACATGGCATAAAAATACATGGCAGGGATGCATTCAAGATGCTTAACGAAAGTATAGCACTGAGCTACGGCCAATTCATCCATTAACAAGTTCAAACAAGCATGGCAAAAATGCATATGACAAACAGATCTCAGACTTAGTGAAATTAACACTTGTCTGGAATTTCAGATCAGGTAGCACACTTCGGAGCAACAAAACTATATGCTACAGGACCTGAACATGGCAAAGTAAAGCATGGCATGGAGCTACTCAAAGAGATTAACAAAAGTCCCTTAGTGACCTTGAGCCAAAAGGGATCATAAAATACATTTGCAAGCATGTGAACATGGAAAAAACATAATCAGTTCTCAGACTTAGTAAAAACTGGAGCATGCTGAAAACAGATATCAAGTAGGCATGTTTACGAGTTCGATGCACTCACTACAGAGCAAGTCATGACAATCTAAGCATACACCCATCAAGAATACACAAAATGCAAGCTAGACATGGCAAGAACAATAACATAGCATGCACAGATCAACTACAACATCCTCGGCAAAATTGCTAACAAGTAGACAATCTGCCCAGATTCATGAAATGACAAAAGTAGAGCTCGATTGACTCAAGCCAGGGTGCTCCATAATTGTAAACAAAGACATGGATGGATAGAGCACTACAAGATTAACAAAACATCCTTACTGATCATCCTCAAAAGAGACACGGATCACTAGGAAACAACATGAACATATGACCACATGAGATAAACAGCTCAAGGACTTGGTGGAAATGCTAAGTCCCTGAAATCAGCATTACCAAGTGCCTCACTTTGCAAGCTTGTGCTAGTCACCACACACATCACAAAAATACATGGGTTGCACCTCTGGAAAGATGGCAAAACCCTTAACAAAACATATGTAGAGCTCATGGGCATATCATGCACACAATAATCATGGCAAAAATGACAAATATCTAAATGGAGCAGCAGATCTGACAAATATCTCAAGTAGCACTCTTCTAACAGCATTTCGGGCATCAAGATGAACTCAAATGCAAATAATGCAATGGAATGAAATGATGTACTCTCTGAGACGAACATTTTGATATGCTATATACGCAAAATGGAGTTACGGATGCAAAGTTACGGCATGATGAACAAGGGCATATGGATCTGGGGAAAACGGGGACTTGGAAGAAAATTTGGACCTCCAGATCTAGGGTTACTATAGCCGATCTGGATCGGATCCGGCGCGATTTACGAGGTTCGCCGGGATCTCGGAGCTCGCCGGAGAGGGACTTGGAGGGCACCGGAGGAGGAGGAAGGCGGCCGGGCTTGGCAGACCGGCCGGAGCTCTCGCCGGCGTCGACGGGAGCAGCTGCCGGAGTTGAGGAGGCACGGGGCAGCGCCAAGGTGGCGGGGTCGTCTCCGGCGACGAGGCGGCGGGGCGGCGCCGGCGCGGTGGAGGTGGAGCGGTGGCCGACGACGAGGAAGATCGGGCGGCGCGGCGAAGAAGACAACCCGGGCGGCGGCGCGTGAAGACCCGGGCCGCGGGGGCTCTCCTCAGGCCCGGCGGGCCACGGGCTTCGATGGGATGCGGGAGGCCACGTGGCACGCAGCCACTGGCCGGGCGCGGCGGCGCGAAACGTTTGGTGGCGGACGGACACGTCCGGTGTCGGCGGAGCGATTTTAGGGTTTGGACGGGGGAGAGATCCGGATTTTCGGAGGAGGACCTATTTATAGGCATAGAGGGAGCTAGGAGAGTCCAAATGAGGTGCGGTTTTCGGCCACGCGATCGTGATCGAACGCTCTAGATGATGGAGAGGGTTTTGGTGGGTTTTGGGCCAAAATGGAGGGGTGTTGGGCTGCAACACACACGAGGCCTTTTCGGTCCCTCGGTTAACCGTAGGAGTATCAAACGAAGTCCAAATGGTACGAAACTTGACAGGCGGTCTACCGGTAGTAAACCAAGGCCGCTTGGCAAGTCTCGGTCCAATCCGGAAATGTTTAATCCCCACACACGAAAGAAAGGTAGAATTGACCACCGGAGGAGAACGAAGCGCCGGAATGCAAAACGGACAACGGGGAAAAAGCTCGAATGCATGAGATGAACACGTATGCAAATGCAATGCACATGATGACATGATATGAGATGCATGACAATGAGAACAACACACGGAGACAAAAACCCGAACCCGAGAAAATCAAATAACTTAAGGCCGGAAACGGCAAGAGTTGGAATACATATTGGGAAAGTCATATCCGGGGTGTTACACAACTTCTTCTTGGGAAAGGTCTTGGGAAACCTTGGTTTATATTCTCTCTTCTCATAAGGGCACTCGTTGGAGAAGTGGTTGGTTTCTTCACAGTTGTAGCATTTTCTTACTTTCTTCTTTTGAAACTTTCCCTTGAAATTCCCTGCGCTAAACTTCTTGACAAAGAGAGCCATGTCTTGGGCCCTCATCGGATTCGACCTCATCACCATCTTCTTCTTCATCATCATCTTCTTCTTCTTCACTTTGCTCATCTTCACATACATGCTTGGCCTTCAATGCAAGATTGATCTTCGGCGATGGAGTACCATGCATGTCAAGATGTTTTGTAGCATTTGCCTTTGACTCTTCAAATAGTTGGAAAGTGGGTATGATGTCATCTGTAGTCATTTCCTTGAAGGCATGGTGTTGTCTTATGTCCCATACCATCTGATGGTGATATGGAGCAAGAGCATGGAGCAACTTGTCCACAAGGAATCGCTTAGTCATGTTAAATCCATCTTATGTCTTGTCACACTCGCATGACTCAATATCAGCGGTGAGAGTCATGAGACGCTCAAGGAGTTGATTTGGAGTTTCACCTTTCTCCATACAAAAGTTTTGCAATTGCCCCTTGGCAATTTCATATTGAGCACTCCGGAGGGTGGAGGTACCGGTCCTTAATCTTATAATACTTTCCCATAATTCCTTGGCACTTGTGATGTGTATGAAAGGTCTCCTTTGCTTTTCAACCATACCTATCCTTATACACATGATTGACGTGTCATTTAGATTCTTGTCATAAATTTCTCTTGGTGTAGGATTCTTTGTATCAACCACATGTTAACCATACTCCAAGATCTCTAGCATCTCATCGTTTCCAAATTGAAGATGATCCTGCATAGCAACTCTCCACAAAGCAAAATCAGAAGTGGAGTCAAGTAAAGGAGGTCTGCCTTGAGAGTTATATTTTGGTTTCTCAACTTGGGATCTTGCATAAAGCCAAGGAACACTAGAGTGTTCATTGCTAGGAGGTTGTTGACCAAGTGACGGAGTAGGCACAGTTGGTCTCGAAGTCACACCACCCGAAAGTGGTGCAAGCATCGTGGACAATGTGGCTATCCTCATTTGGACCAAGGCCTCTACAAAAGCATCATGCTCCTCCTTTTGCTTAGCAAGGGCCCGTTCTAGATCCTCAGAAGTAAAGGTCTTGACTTCAGAAGAAGCCTCGCCTTTATCCTTCAGATCTACAACAAGGGGAGTCCCATCGGGGTTCATCTCGCTCTAGGGCGGTTAAGCCACAAGAATAGAGCACGAGGCTCTGATACCACTTGAAAGGATCGAGATGGACCTAGAGGGGGGTGAATAGGTACAAATACAAATTTTAATTGTCACTTGGCAATTTTAGGCAATAGTGCGGAATATGAAAGTGAGCCTAACAATTGCAAGTGTGATGCTAAGAGCTAAACAAGATAATCAAGTAATACAAGTAGATGAGTAACAAGTACCCACAAGCAAAGAGTTAAGGTTAGGGATAACCGCAACTCCGAGAGACGAGGATGTAAGCCGATGTTCACTTCCTTTGAGGGAAGCTACGTCACCGTTTAGAGAGGTGGGTGTTACCACAAAGGCTCACCCTATTCTCTCTTTGAGACAACACCACGAAGGCGTTTCTCAACCACTAGTGGTAGACCTTGGGGTGGTCGCCAAACCCTCACAAACTTTTCCGGGGGTAATCACAAGGGTCGATTCCTCTCCGAAAGACTCCTACCGCCTAGGAGTCTCCAACCTCCAAGAGTAACAAGAACGATGGGAAAAAGCTCAAGACTTGCTCAAGTCACAAATTCCTTTGGTGCAAAGACGGGGAAGGGGTGGATCTATCACTTGATCGGACAACTTCTCTCAAATGCTCTCAAATCCCTTGGGGATCTAAGATTTGGTGTGGAGGAGTGAGAGAGAGAGTGTGTAATGTGTTCTAGGGTTTGTTCAAACTGAGTGGTCAACACTATCCCGAGGGGGAGAAAGGCCATATATAGTGGTAGTGAGAAGCTAGCCGTTTGGCCACTTAAGGCACAGGAGCTGCCGGACGTCCGGTGGGTACCGGATGACCGGTGAAACAGATCGAACCGGACGTCCGGCTGAGCAGTCGGTCGTCCGCTCGCTGGAGTATAAATCTGACCGCGAAAACAGCACAGGTAGCGGACATCCGGAAGGCGCCGGTCGTCCGGAGCCCGGACGTCCGATGTTGTCGGAAATCCGTTAATTGTAGTTCTGTTGGAGTGCACCGGATATCCGGAGATGAGCGGACGTCCGGTGACCGGACATCCAGTGTGACCGGTCTTCCGCTAATATCAGTTCTATGAAGACTCACCGGACGACTGGAGAGAGTCAGATGTCTGGTTGGTTGAGAGAGGCCGGACGTCCGTAGACTTCGGACGTCCGGTGAAAGTTGGACCTTTTAGCTTAGAAACATACTACCATTTTTGCACAAGTTAGAGGAAGAATTTAGAGATGGTATGAGAGGGAATTTTGTGGTTTTGAGCAAGTTCTTTCACGAAATCCATCGATCCCCTCTTAATAGTGCGGGATCCCTACACTCAAGAGCAAACCGAAAACAAGGAGCCGAAGCTTTTTATCTTTGTCTTGTGTCTCTGCTCTTGAGTGATATATGTTTTATGTCCGTAGTCATGATCCACACACACACATAGCCCTTGAGACATAATCCTGAGAAATACTTGATAAACATGATTAGTCCCAATATGCATGTTGTCATCAACATCAAAATATGATTAAGGGCATGATAGCACTTTCAAAGACCCTGTTACTATTGTTGATGACATTCCGGTAGCCACCGATGGACGAGAACTTTGCCTAATGGCCCGCCTCGTTCAATGAGCAGGATAATGGTTCTCTTCGTCCCTCGCCCTTGGGACCAACGTTGTTGCCGACATAACTGACAGGCTACCCTCTGACATGCCTTGCTATCATAGCCGTGCAAGATGCCAGCACCCTTCCTACTTTTAACCCACATGGTGGGCCCATAACCCACAGTTCCACACGATCGAAACCTGACTCTCCTGTACCCCCCTGTTTCTAAGGTTATTCCTCACGCTTGGCTTCGTATCATGTCACGAGCCACCTTTCGAGAGATGATCTATTCCTGATGCTCTGAACTCCTTTCTTACACTTGGTTCAGGTATCAATCGTTTGTCCATCCGCTTGAAACTTCCTATTGTACCTCCTTACTTTGCTCTTGATATTTTCAGAGGTTTCAATTCGAGAGTAACTTTTTCCTCCTTCCCCGATGTTATCTACCAGATAGTCAACCTTGCCGAGGTCCGTTCTCCGGGAAGGCTCCCCCTTTATTCTACATAAGTACGATGGAGTTCCCAAAGAAAGGATGACAACTTCGTCCCGATGCACAGAAGCAGAGGCATGGAGGGATAAACATCATGGAGCAAACTCTTTGGGAACGGCAACCAAGACCGAGAAGATCCATTAGAATTCCGTAACCAGAACTTCCCCCCTTCTTCACCTCTTAAATCTCGGGACGAGATTTCTTGTAGTAGAGGAGAATTGTGATGTCCGGTTAGTTAAGCTACAGTAACCCTCTGCAAATGATGCCAGATCACTTCGATTACTGTTGCTAATTTCGTGTTAGTTCGAAACCGATTCAAATTCAAGTTCCAAAAACAAGTCAAAATTTATTTCTTCAAACTGATAGGGAAAAATGTTCGATGGGTTGAAAATATTCCCTAACTATTTTTCATGTAGGAGCCAACCCCTTTTGAATATTTAAAACTGGCCCTAACCTATTTTAAAACTAAATCACCAGTAATTATTTAAACCATTTCAATTTAAACAAATAGTTGAACTATTCAAAATAATTTGGAACTTTCTGTGCTGCTTCAAAACTTTGCCTAGTATTTATGTGCTAAGTGGCACATTTAACTATACTCATTTATTAGACCAACAAAAATATAAAACTATAAAGAAAACAAAACAAAAATAGGAAATAAACAAAGGCTAGAAAGGCCCCCCTGCTGGGCCATGGCCCAGCTGGCCACCAGGCTAGGCCCAACCGGCCACTCCCCTCCATAACCCCCTCCCCCACTAACCTAAACCCTAGCCCACGCACACCACTCCCCCCACTCGCTTTCTCCCTCTCCCCCCACCACTTTTGATCCCATCTGGATCGGGGTGGGGAGCAAACCACGTCGCCGCCGCCGATTCCTGTCGCCACCACGTCGACGCCCATCGCCGGACCGCCGCCCGGAAC
>NC_041392.1:492995593-492999351 GCF_002162155.2 Triticum dicoccoides
CTCCCCTTGTTGCCGTGTCTGCCGCCGCCGCGCTGGCCGCCTCCACTGCGCCCGCTCAGAGCCAGGCCCGCCGTCGCCATCCTCGCCCGGAAGCACACACTCACCGGCCCGCCACTCGCGCCACCCGCGGCTCGTCGTGCTGCCCTGCTCCGGCCGCTGTCGCCGGCGCCGGGCCACGTGCCAGCCCTCCCTTCAACCGCTGGCCGCAGCGCCCTGTCGGGCGGGCTGGTGCCCGGCTCCGCCCGCGCCCGTCGCTCGCGCCCGCAGTGGCCTATGGGCCACTGATCTGTGGGCCTTGCCTCCCTGTGGCAATGAGAAGTGGGGCCTGCCCCTGTGAAACGTTTAAAATAAAATGAGATTTAAAAAAATATAATAAAATTAATAATTAATTAATTAATTAGTAAATTAATTAACTTAATTAAAACTTGATTAGGTAGCTAATTAAAACCTAATTAATATGCTAATAAAACAAACTAATGTTGATTAGTGTTCAGTCAATGACAGTTGGGGCCCACATGTCAGGTTGACCCGGTCAACTGCTGACGTCATGATGACGTCAACAAACACTATTCTGGATAATGTTGATTTAAATAATTAAATAAATCCTAAAAATGATTTAAATCTTTTAAAAATAATATAAAACAAACCGTAGCTCGGATGAAAAAACTTTGTACATGAAAGTTGCTCAGAACGACGAGATGAATCCGAATACGCAGCCCGTTCGTCCGCCACGCATCCCTAGCATAGCGAACACGCAACTTTCACCCCCCGGTTCAACTGTCCGAAAACGCGAAACACGGGGGATACTTTCCCGGATGTTTCCCCCCTTTGCCGGTATCACCTCCTACCACGTTAGATCACAACCGGCACATCTTATTGCCATGTTATGCTTTGTGGTGCTATGTTTGCTTAATATTTACTGTTTATTCCCCCTCTTCTCTCCGGTAGACCCCAAGAGCGATGCTACCCTTGTGATCGACTACGTCGACGACGACCCCTCCTTGCCAGAACAACCAGGCAAGCAAACCCCCCTTTGAGCATTCCGATATCGCCCATTTCTTTCCCTCTCATGCTTGCATTAGAACTGCTACTACTTTCTATATGATCCTACTCTGATGCATAGCCTGTTGTTGTTACCTGCTTTCATACCTTACCTACTTATCCTAAACTGCTTAGTATAGGTTGGTTAGAGATCCATCAGTGACCCCCACCTTGTCCCAGTTGCCACGCTTTATGTTCGATAACTCGATCAACGTGATCGACGTCCAGGCCCCGACACCGCACATCACCCCCCTAGTTGTACGACTCTGCAGAGTTACCATCGAGTGCCGAGGGTGGAACCTCTTACATCACTCCTGATGAGATCTCTGTAGTGTAGCTTTACGGTCGAGGTCATCGAGGGTGATTTCCTCCTTAACCACTTCTGTTACGGCTCTGTCGTGCAACCCATCAAACGTGAACCTCGAGGGTGGATCCTCTTACGTTCACCTTGATGACAACATCAAGTGGAATTCACCGGGGGTGATTCCTCGGGTTTTCCCTTTGGTGTTAGACACACAGTTACTATGGTTACTATGACTTTACACTGAACCATGTTACTAAAGACGGATCGACCCTAAGGGGTACCCGCGCGAGCTTAACAGCGAGTGATGTGGAGTCGGGTTGACCTGGAAGGTGCCCGCGAGATACTTACGAGGCGTGGCCGGGCATTCTTAGCCCTTGCCGCAAGTACTCGAGATGGGGTGACGGGGTCACATCGATCATGAGTCTCTGCTCGTTACCGCGTGTTCCTAATCCACTACGATTTGGATATTTGATCCGAGGGGCCTCTGGCCTGATAGCACTAACCATCACGTGGGCATAGTATGGGCGCTCTGCGTCGTATACATCAGCCGAAGCTTAATAGACGTCAGCGACTAAGCGGCGCGCGCCGGGTTGGACTATGTAAGCTCCTGCCTTGTTGAAGGAGGTAGCTAGGTCTTCTCACCGGCCGCGTACGCAACGTGCAGGAGTTCCCAGGGAGATGGCCCATGACCCCCGGGGGCATAGGTTTAGTCTGGCGTGCTGGCCTCTCTATTAATCCTAGGTCGGGTTGCACCGTATTGTTTGGCTGAGGCCGGACATGACCCAGGAAAGTGTGTCCGGCCGGAGTAAATCGAGTGTGGTGGATAAGTTGGTGCACCCCTGCAGGGAAGAAAACATCTATCGGTAGCTTGTCCTACAGTAACGGACACTTGGAGTTGTATCCCGATTGATACAACTAGAACTGGATACTTGTGATGAAAACTAGATGGTGATGAGATTTGGAATGTGTTGACACTTGGATAGTATGGCTCTGGGATTGCTTTCTTGCAGGGAGTCGAGAAAGGATCTCTGGCCGAGGTTGATAACATTACTGCTACTTTACTTTATGCTACTCTACTCCCTCCTGTTGCTACAAGATGGTGGTTTCCAGAAGATGCTAGTCTTCGATAGGATAGGCTTTCCCCTTCCCTTCTGGCATTCTGCAGTTTAGTCCACAGATACAACCTATTCCTTTGATACATATGCATACTTAGTTAAGATCTGATGTAAGTCTTGTGAGTACTTTGGATGAGTACTAACGGTTGCTTTGCTACTTCTTTTCCCCCATACCCGATTGTTGCGACCAGATGATGAACCCCCGGAGCCAGACGACGCCACTGATGACTACTACTTCCCGGAGGATGCCTACTACTACGTGACGACCGCTGGCGACTTGGAGTAGTTAGGAGGCTCCCAGGCAGGAGGCCTTACCTTTTCGATCGTTGTTGCTTTTGTGCTAGCCTTCTTAAGGCAAACTTGTCTAACTTGTGTTTGTACTTAGATATTGTTGCTTCCGCTGACTCTTGTGTATTCGAGCTTATGTATTCGAGCCCTCGAGGCCTCTGGCTTGTAATATAAAGCTTGTATTATTTTAATTTGAATCTAGAGTTGTGTTGTGATATCTTCCCGTGAGTCCTTGATCTTGATCGTACATATTTGCATGTATGATTAGTGTACGATTGAATTGAGGGCATCACAACAGGTTGCTACCATCACTCTAGATTTCTGCATGCACTCCTTACATAATCTCACTATGTTTTATTCCTATGCATGACAGTTATTGTAAACAATGGAACTGAACATGTAGAGAAAAAGAGACGAGCCTTGCGTGGAAATAAAATTTCATGCAGACGTCGCTCCATGGTAGGCGCAAAGGCAGCCCCCCTCCACGCATTTCGGATTGTAATCGA
The DNA here is from genome assembly GCF_002162155.2 of Triticum dicoccoides. Taxonomy (NCBI): domain Eukaryota; kingdom Viridiplantae; phylum Streptophyta; class Magnoliopsida; order Poales; family Poaceae; genus Triticum; species Triticum dicoccoides. The sequence goes on from NC_041392.1 coordinate 492,998,848, forward strand.
GAGGAAGATATCTGTTCTGAGGGGGATTCAGAAGGAGAAGACAACTCCTATTTACCCCCTGAGGTCTTCGCTCTAACTTGGCATGCTGATGTTGGTTATATCATGCATATGGTGTCTTGCATTGCTTACTTTATACATCAAATATGTCATGTGCTTAGTTTAGACATCCTTTGTGCGAATGCCATCTGTTTAGTTTATTCATCGTTTATGTGAACTATGCAACGCCATCTTGTTTAGCCAGGCATCATATATGTGAATTTTGCAATGCCATCCTGCTTAGTCAGTCATCTTATATGTAAATTATATCAGGCCATCCTTTTTTTCGTTACATATTACATTTGTCAACAATGTTAGTACATTCAACTGCTCTTCGTGTGCATCAGCCATTTGACACGGTGATGGCAAATTCTGGAGTGAAAACAAGGTCTTCAGAGCAGACTATGCTATCTGACGAAGCGCATATCTCGCTGGTTACGGATAGCTCCTCAGAGGAGGATTCAGAGA
>NC_041392.1:492999769-493028937 GCF_002162155.2 Triticum dicoccoides
TGCTCATATCGTGCGTATGGTGTCTCGCATTACTATGTCATTTGATTAGTTTAGACATGCTTTGTGTGAATGCCACCTGTTCAGTGTCTAATTACCATATATGTGAATTATGCATTGCCATCTTGTTGCAAGACATTATATATGTGAATTATACAATGATATCTTGTTGCAAAGGCATTAATATGTGAATTATGCAATGCCATGTTGTTTAGCCAATCATCATGTATGTGAATTATATCATGCTATCATTTTTTTGTATTACGTGTTCCATTTGTCGACAACGTTTGTATATTCAACTACTCTTCCTATGCATCAGCCACTTGAAGCGGTGATGAAAGTATCTGGAGTGAAAACAAGGTATTCAGAGCAGACAATGCTACCTGCTGAAACAGACATCTTGCTGGTTACAGAGAGCTCCTCAGAGGAGGATTCGGAGACTGATGACCAGTCCTATTTCCCCCTGAGGTCTATGCTCAAACTTGGCAGGGTTATATTACCGATGTCATGCATGTTGTCTTGCATTGCTTAGTTTTTACATCATATATGGATTGCCATCCGCTTACTTGCTCACTATATAAATCATATATTTGAATTATATCATGCCATCATGTTTACATAGTACATACACATCATCTATCTGAATTATGGCATGGCAACCCATTTAATAAAGACATCATATAGTTATATCATCTCATCCTGTTTAGTGTTTACAGTCATCATATTTTGAATTATGGCATTCTATCTATGAATGTATGTGAATTATGGCATGCCAACCTATTTAATAAACACATTATATAGTTATGTCATGTCATCCTGTTTACATAGTCTCATATTTTGAACTATGTCTTTCCATCTTTTTTAGTTAGCCATCATAATGTGAAATTGTGTCATGCTATCCTGTTTAGTTAGCCATCATATATGTGAAATTGTGTCATGCTATCCTGTTTGGTTAGACAACATAAATATGAATTATTTCATGCCCTCTTTTATTCCCCACTATCCATTGCACCTGTCTATCATACAATGTCTATACTTTCAATTACTTTTCTTATTTATCATCCATTTGAATTGCAGAGCATGATGGCAGTATCTAAGGGAGTAACAACACGGTCTTCAGAAAATATAGTGCTACCAGTTGATGCAGATAGAACCACGGTTGTACTTGCCCAAGGACCAAATCCACCACACATAACCCAGACTCTCGCAGATTGTACCCCTACCCAGTTGGACAGAGAACCAGCTACACCCCTTCTAACCCCAACCCTGGCAGATAGTAACCCAGTTCCAGTTGACACAGCACAGTCTCCACCACAGAGCACCCAAACACGAGCAGTTAGTAAGGGAACTGCAATGCCCAAAGCACGAGGACCACCACTCCGAATCCCAACTCAACGCTTAAAGGAGAAGAAGATTTGTTCTCAGGTCAGGTTCTGTAGCTATGGTTCATACTCCTTTGCTCTTGCATTACTGTATTTACTCATACAAACTATTTTCAAATTTGAAGGATGGAATTGAAACTCCAATGGCGCAGCAGGTATGTTTTAAACCTATTTCTTTAACTGGTTTGCTGTTGTAACCTGCTCTATGTTGATTTCAGTTTCAATTGAATAAATAGTTATGTTCTCATGTCATGCACATTACAAGTGTTGTTATTGCTCTACAGTTACCCACACTTATATTCTGTCTATTCTGCTTTGTCTTGGACAAATATTATTTGAACTGTGTCTCTATCTTGATTTGGCAACAAAAACTAGAATGATATAGACCATAAAGTGACCATGGTACATAGATATATGTTTGTTTCATGTTGTTATCCTGTCCACTTTACTACTGAACTCATTCACCAAAATGAGTTTCATATACAACATGGTAAACATGTGATGTGTCTGCTTGTTTCTCATTTAGAATGCGGACAAAATATTGGAGAACAGTACCGCGTTATCCAATGGTAAAGGAAGTAATGCAGATAAGGTTCAACATAGTGAGACATCCCTGTTGGTCTCCGAGAAAGCTGATAAAAACTATCTTGACGACAGTGAGGGAACCCAAAAGTCATGTCTTGATGTAGTGTTCGAGTTACTGGCCACAACTGCTGGCACAAGCTCTTCGAACTCGCGGCCGGAATTAGTTCGTCTTCTTGAGTCTCAACTTTAAGTTGATAGACATCAATCAGATGTGCTGCGACAGGAAACTGAAGGACTAAGTAAGTCCCTGCAGAATTTAGATGCATATTTTCTGGTGCAACAGCAAGTGCTGGAGGATTTAAGCGCCAAACAAGAGAAAGTTAATAAGCTTGCTAAGCATCTTGCCAGCATTATGGGTACCCAGGATATTGTTTCTTAAGATCTTCTGAAGTGGTTTCAGTTCTGGATTTGTTTTGTTGCGGCGTTTATTTGTGCTGGCCACCAACTTTGACAACCAGTGTATATGATATGCTGCTTTGTTCCCTATATTTGCACTGGTGGCGAACTTTGATGCCCAGTGGATGTAATATGTGTAATAGCCGTGATAGCCTAGCGTTAGTTGCTTGCTTATTTATTTCCTTGTTGTCTTGTTTATTTGTTTGCTTGTAGTCATTGCAGTTCTTTTTCCGCGGTTAGCTAGTGGCTGCAATAACTTATTTTTTAAAACTAGGCCACAATAACCATGGGCTAATATTTACTGTAGTGACACTGGGCCTCCTACTGGCCGTAGAAACAGTGGGCCTTCTATGGGCCGTAGAAACAATGGGCCTTCTGTGGGTCGTATCATCAATGGGCCTTATACGGGCCGTATGATCGATTGGCCAAACATGGGCCAAACAGACCGCATTATGGCCGTAAACGGGCTAGAGTTGGAATCGTCCGTTCATGGGCCGACCATAACGGACCATCATTAATAGGCCCCATTTGATGACGCTATGAAAACGGCCCAACGTATTAATGGACCACAAACGGGCCGACTGTAACCACGGGCTGAATTTGGCCCACAAGCAGAAAATGATAGTAACGGGCCGTAAGTAAATGAATGCTGGAAATGAGCCCAAGAATAAATGGGCTCTGAGAAGGCTGAAAGATAACATGGGCTGGAAACGGCCCAACGGAATAACGGGCCGTTAATGGGTATAAAGCGATACATTGTTCATTACGGGCCAGTTTCACCATGGGCCGTTAATGCGTGTAAAGTGATACATTGTTCATTACGGGCCAGTTTCACCACGGGCCGTTAATAGGCCAAGAGTTACATAGGGCCTCATATGGGCCGAAACACGTCATGGGACATACATGGGCCAAAAGTGAAAACAGGCTGGAATCATATTGGGTGGCCCAGATGACGCTACTGGGCCTAATTCGGATAGGGCGTAACGGCCCTTGGGTTAGCGGGCTGTAAATGGGCTATATGCGAACAGGCCGTTAACAGGCTTTACATGGGCCGGCCCACCACCTTTTGACCAAGTCAAACGGGCCAGCCTTTTCACAGGAATGGGCCTCTATTATGCCGTGCCACATGTCGATGTATCATAGGCGCCTTCTGTCCAATGAGTGGATGACATCTGTCCCAACGATGAGCCGACACGTGTTTCCTCCAGCCAATGATGATTTTACACGTGGAAAATCCCCATTGGTCAGGGTTGTTAATGGGTTATCGGATCCAAAACCCGACCCGATAGCTTAACGGTGTTCCGTTACGGTGGATGCCACATGTCGGTCACCCTTGACGAAAGCACTTCTGTGACGCGGGATTTATCGTCATGGAAGTGGACACTTCTGTGATGATAATTTTGGTAATGTCATGGAACAATTCTACGACAGCACAGGTATGACTATCTTGATTCTGTCATAAAATCGTCATGGATGTACATGCATGACAAAAAATGCGACCTACTGTGACAAACACGTATCATCATGGGAGTGTTTTTTTGTAGTGATGGGAGTTCTTAAGTAATATGATTAATTGAACTTTAATTTATCAAGAACTTAGTCCTGATAGTATTTGCATAACTATGTTGTAGATCAATAGCTCGCGATGTAGCTCCCCTTTTATTTTTTATATGTTCATAGAGAAAAACTATGTTGAAAGATGATAGTAGCAATGATGCAGACTGGGTCAGTGATCTGAGGATTATCCTCATTGCTGCACAGAAGAATTATGTCCTTGATGCACCGCTAGGTGACGGACCTATTGCAGGAGCAGATGCAGATGTTATGAACGTTTGGCAAGCTCGGTATGATAACTACTTGATAGTTTAGTGCGCCATGCTTTATGGCTTAGAACCGGGACTTCAAAAATGTTTTGAACACCACGGAGCATATAAGGTGTTCCAAGAGCTGAAATTGGTATTTTAGACTCATGCCCGAGTCAAGAGGTATGAAACCTCTGACAAGTACTTTGCCTACAAGATGGAGGAGAATAGCTCAACCAGTGAGCATGTGCTCAGAATTTTTGAGTACTACAATCTCTTGAATCAAGTGTGATTTAATCTTCCAGATAAGATAGTGATTGACAGAGTTCTCTAGTCACTATCACCAAGTTACTAGAACTTCGTGATGAACTATAATATGCAAGGGATGACGAAAATGGTTCCCTGAGCTCTTCGTGATGCTGAAATCAGCGAAGGTAGTAATCAAGAAATAGCATCAAGTGTTGATGGTTTATAAGACCACTAGTTTCAAGTAAAAGGGCAAGGAAAAGAAAGGGAACTTCAAGAAGAATGACTTGCAAGTTGCCACTCCCATGAAGAAGCCCAAAGCTAGACCCAAGAGTGAAACTGAGTGCTTCTACTGCAAAGCAAATGGTCACTGGAAGTGGAACTGCCCTTGATACTTGGCGGATAAGAAGGATGGCAAAGTGAGCAAAGGTATATTTGATATACATGTTATTGATGTGTACTTTACTAGTGTTTATAGCAACCCCTCGGTATTTGATATTGGTTTAGTTGCTAAGAGTAGTAACTCTAAACGGGGGTTGCAAAATAAACAGATACTAGTTAAGGGTGAGGTGATGATGTGTGTTGGAAGTGATTCCAAGGTTGATAAGATCACCATCGCACACTCCCTTTGCCTTCGGGATTAGTGTTGAACCTAAAATAAATGTTACTTGGTGTTTCCGTTGAGCATGAATATGATTGGATCATGTTTATTGCAAAACGGTTATTCATTTAAGTCAAAGAATAATTGTTATTCTATTTACATGAATAAAACCTTCTATGGTCATACACTCAATATAAATGGTTTATTGAATCTCAATTGTAGTGATACACATATTCATAATATTGAAGCCAAAAGATGCTAAGTTAATAATGATAGTGCAACTTATTTGTGGCACTACCGTTTAGGTCATATTGGTGTAAAGCTCATGAAGAAACTCTGTTCTCTGGAACAATGGAGCAAGCAACAAACTTGTTGGAAATAATACATATTGATGTATGTGGTCTGATAAGTGTTGATGCTCGCGGCGGGTATCATTACTTTCTGACCTTCACAGATGATTTGAGCAGATATGGGTATATCTACTTGACAAAACATAAGTCTGAAACATTTGAAAAGTTCAAAGAACTTCAGAGTGAAGTGGAAAATCATCGTAACAAGAAAATAAAGTTTATACGATCTGATCGTGGATGTGAATATTTGAGTTACGAGTTTGGCCTTCATTTGAAACAATGCGGAATAGTTTCGCAACTCACGCCACCCGGAACACCACATCGTAATGGTGTGTCCGAAAGTCGTAACCGCAATTTATTAGATATGGTGCGATCCGTGATGTCTCTTACTGATTTACCGCTATCGTTTTGGGGTTATGCATTAGAGATAGCTGCATTCACGTTAAATAGGGCACCATCTAAATCCATTGAGACGACACCGTATGAACTGTGATTTAGAAAGAAACCTAAGTTGTCGTTTCTTAAAGTTTGGGGTTGCGATGCTTATGTGAAAAAGTTTCAACCTGATAAGCTCGAACCCAAATCAGAGAAGTGCGTCTTCATAGGATACCCAAAAGAAAATGTTGGGTGCACCTTCTATCACAGATCCGAAGGCAAGATCATTGTTGCTAAATGGATCCTTTCTAGAGAAGGGGTTTCTCTCGAAAGAAGTGAGTGGGCGGAAGTAGAACATGATGAGTTAATTGTACCTTCTCCCGAATTGGAAAGTAGTTCATCGCAGAAATCAGTTCCAGTGATGCCTACACCAATTAGTGAGGAAGTTAATGATGATGATCATAAAACTTCAGATCAAGTTACTACCGAACCTCATAGGTCAAACAAACTACGTTCCGCACCAGAGTGGTACGGTAGTTATCTTCTGGAAATGATGTTACTAGACCATGACGATCCTACGAACTATGAGGAAGTGATGATGAGCCCAGATCCGTGAAATGGCTCAAGGCCATGAAATCTGAGATAGGATCCATGTATGAGAACAAAGTGTGGACTTTGGTTGACTTGCCTGATGATCGGCAAGCCATAGAGAATAAAATGGATCTTCAAGAGGAAGACACACACTGGTAGTAGTGTTACTATCTACAAAGCTCGAATTGTCGCAAAAAATGTTTTCGGCAAGTTCAAGGTGTTAACTACAATGAGATTTTTTCACTTGTATCGATGCTTAAAAGTCTGTCCGAATCATGTTAACAATTGCCGCATTTTATGAAATTTGGCAAATGGGTGTCAAACCTGCATTCCTTAATGGATTTCTTAAAGAAGAGTTGTATATGATGCAGCCAGAAGGTTTTGTCGATCCTAAAGGTGCTAACAAAGTGTGCAAAGCTCCGGTGATCCATCTATGGACTGGTGCAAGCATCTCAGAGTTGGAATATACGCTTTGATGAGTTGATCAAAGCATACAGTTTTATACAGACTTGAGGTGAAGCCTGTATTTACAAGAAAGTGAGTGGGACCACTACAACCCTTCTGATAAGTATATGTGAATGACATATTGTTTATCGGAAATGATGTAGAATTTTCTGGAAAGCATAAAGGAGTGTTTGAAAGGAGTTTTTTTCAAAGAAAGACCTCGGTGAAGCTGCTTACATATTGAGCATCAAGATCTATAGAGATAGATCAAGACGCTTGATAAGTTTTTTCAGTAAGTACATACCTTGACAAGTTTTTGAAGTAGTTCAAAATGGAATAGTCAAAGAAGGAGTTCTTGCCTGTGTTGCAAGTGTGAAGTTGAGTAAGACTCAAAGCCCGACCACGACAGAAGATAGAGAGAGAATGAAAGTCATTCCCTATGCCTCAGCCATAGGTTCTATAAAGAATGCCATGCTATGTACCAGACCTATTGTATATCCTGCCCTGAGTTTGGCAAGGGAGTACAATAGTGATCTAGGAGTAGATCACTGGACATTGGTCAAAATTATCCTTAGAGGACTAAGGAAATATTTCTCGATTATGGAGGTGATAAAGAGTTCGTCGTAAAGAGTTACGTCGATGCAAGCTTTGACACCGATCTGGATGACTCTGAGTTTTGATCTAGATACATATTGAAAGTGGGAGCAAATAGCTAGAGTAGCTCCATGCAGAGCATTGTAGACATAGATATCTGCAAAATGCATATGGATCTGAATGTGGCACACCCATAGACTAAAACTTATCTCACAAACAAAACATGATCACACCTTAATGTTCTTGGGTGTTAATCACATAGCGATGTGAACTAGATTGTTGACTCTAGTAAACCCTTTGAGTGTTGGTCACATGTCGATGTAAACTATAGAGTGTTGAATCACATGACAATGTGAACTGTTGGTGTTAAATCACATGGCAATGTGAATTAGATTATTGACTCTAGTGCAAGTGGGAGACTGAAGGAAATATGCCCTAGAGGCAATAATAAAGTTGTTATTTATATTTCCTTATAGCATGATAAATGTTTATTATTCATGCTAGAATTGTATTAACCGGAAACTTGATACATGTGTGAATACATAGACAAAATAGAGTGTCCCTAGTATGCCTCTACTTGACTAGCTCGTTAATCAAAGATGCTTAAGTTTCCTAGCCATAGACATGTGTTGTCATTTGATGAAAGAGATCACATCATTAGAGAATGATGTGATGGACAAGACCCATCTGTTAGCTTAGCATAAAGATTGTTAAGTTTTATTGCCATTGCTTTCTTCATGACTTATACATGTTCCTATGATTATGAGATTATGCAACTCCCAAATACTGGAGGAACACTTAGTGTGCTATCAAACATCACCACGTAACTGGGTGATTATAAAGATGCTCTACAGGTGTCACCGATGGTGTTCGTTGAGTTGGCATAGATCGAGATTAGGATTTGTCACTCCGAATGTCGGAGAGGTATCTCTAAGCCCTCTCGGTAATGCTCATCACTATAAGCCTTGCAATCAATGTGACTAATGAGTTAGTTGTGGGATGATGCATTACGGAACGAGTAAATAGACTTGCCGGTAACGAGATTGAACTAGGTATGATGATACCGACGATCGAATCTTGGGCAAGTAACATACCAATGACAAAGGGAACAATGTATGTTGTTATGCGGTTTGACCAATAAAGATCTTCGTAGAATATGTAGGAGCCAATATGAGCATCCAGGTTCCGCTATTGGTTATTGACCAGAGATGTGTCTCGGTCATGTCTACATAGTTCTCAAACCCGTAGGGTCCGCACGCTTAACGTTCAATGACGATTTGAATTATGATTTATGTGATTTGATGTACCGAAGTTTGTTTGGAATCCCGGATGAGATCACGGACATGACGAGGAGTCTCGAAATGGTCGAGGGGTAAAGATCCATATATTGGAAGGTTGCATTTGGACATCGAAATGGTTTCGAGTGATCCGGGCATTTTTTCGGAGTACCACGAGGTTACCGGAAACCCCGGGGATAGATACGGGCCTTATGGGCCATAGGAGGGAGGCTAATAAGCCCACAAGGGGCTAGTGTGCCCCCCACAAAGGAGGAGGCCGAATTGGACTTGGGAAGGGGGCGCCACCCCCCTTTCCTTCTCCTACTCCCTCTCCTTCCCCTTTTCCCCCTACGGTAAAAGGAAAAAAGAGTGGGGCAGAATCCTACTAGGACTGGAGTCCTAGTAGGACTCCCCTCTCCCTGGCGCGCCCCTTGTTGTCTGGCCGCCTCCTCCCCTCCTTTATATACGGGGGCAGGGGCACCCCAAAGACACAGAAGTTGATCTTTAGCCGTGTGCGGTGCCCCCTCCATAGTTTTACACCTCGGTCATATTGTCGTAGTGCTTAGGTGAAGCCCTGCACCGGTAACTTCATCATCACCGTCACCACGCCATCGTGCTGACGGAACTCTCCCTCGGCCTCAACTACATCAAGAGTTCGAGGGACGTCATCGAGCTGAACGTGTGCAGATTGCGGAGGTTCCATGCTTTCGGTACTTGGATCGGTTGGATCGCGAAGACGTTTGACTACATTAACTGTGTTACTAAACGCTTCTGCTTTTGGTCTACGAGGGTACGTGGACACACTCTCGCTGCTCGTTGCTATGCTTCTCCAAGATAGATCTTGCGTGATCGTAGGCAAATTTTTTGAAATACTACGTTCCCTAACATTGGCATCCGAGCCAGGTCTATGTGTAGATGTTATATGCACGAGTAGAACACAAAGAGTTGTGGGCGATAATAGTCATACTACTTACCAGCATGTCTTTGATTCGGCGGTATTGTCGGATGAAGTGGCCCAGACTGACATTACATGACTGCATTCATGAGACTGGTTCTACCGCCGTGCTTCGCACACAGGTGGCTAGTGGGTGTCTATTTCTCTAACTTTAGTTGAATTGAGTGTGACTACACTCGGTCCTTGTAGAAGGTTAAAACAACACACTTGATGAAAAATCATTGTGGTTTTGATGTGTAGGTAAGAATGGTTCTTGCTAAGCCCGTAACGGCCACGTAAAACTTGCAACAACAAAGTAGAGGGCATCTAACTTGTTTTTGCAGGGCGTGCTGTGATGTGATATGGTCAAGACGTGATGATATATAAATTGTTGTATGAGATGATCATGTTTTGTAATAGTTATCGGCAACTAGCAGGAGCCATATGGTTGTCGCTTTATTGTATAAAATGCAATCGCCATGTAATTGCTTTACTTTATCACTAAGCAGTATCGATTGTCGTAGAAGCAATAGTTGGCGAGACGACAACGATGCTTCGATGGAGATCAAGGTGTCAAGTCGGTGACGATGGTGATCATGATGGTGCTTTGGAGATGGAGATCAAAGGCACAAGATGACGACGGCCATATCATATCACTTATATTGATTGCATGTGATGTTTATCCTTTATGCATCTTATTTTGCTTAGTATGGAGGTAGCATTATAAGATGATCTCTCACTAAAATTTCAAGGTATAAGTGTCCTCCCTGAGTATGCACCATTGCGACAGTTCTTCGTGCTGAGACACCACATGATGATCAGGTGTGATAAGCTCTACGTTCACATACAACGGGTGCAAGCCAGTTTTGCACACGCAGAATACTTGGGTTAAACTTGACGAGACTAGCATATGTAGATATGGCCTCAGAACACTGAGACCGAAAGTTCGAGCGTGAATCATATAGTAGATATGATCAACATAGTGATGTTCACCATTGAAAACTTCTCCATCTCACGTGATGATCGGACATGGTTTAGTTGATATGGATCACGTGATCATTTAGATGACTAGAGGGATGTCTATATAAGTGGGAGTTCTTGAGTAATATGATTAATTGAACTTTAATTTATCATGAACTTAGTCCTGATAGTATTTGCATAACTATGTTTTAGATCAATACCTCGCGATGTAGCTCCCCGTTTATTTTTGATATGTTCCTAGAGAAAAACTATGTTGAAAGATGATAGTAGCAATGATGCGGACTGGGTCCGTGATCTGAGGAGTATCCTCATTACTGCACAAAAGAATTATGTCCTTGATGCACCGCTAGGTGTCGGACCTATTGCAGGAGCAGATGCAGACGTTATGAACTTTTGGCAAGCTCGGTGTGATGACTACTTGATAGTTCAGTGCAACATGCTTTACAGCTTAGAACCGGTACATTAAAAACATTTTGAACGCCACGGAGCATATAAGGTGTTCCAAGATCTGAAATTGGTATTTCAGACTCATGCCCGAGTCGAGAGGTATGAGACCTCTGACAAGTACTTTGCCTACAAGATGGAGGAGAATAGCTCAACCAGTGAGCACGTGCTCAGAATGTTTGAGTACTACAATTGCTTGAATCAAATGGGAGTTAATCTTCCAGATAAGATAGTGATTGACAGAGTTATGTAGTTGTCAGTGTCAAAACCGGCGGATCTCGGGTAGGGGGTCCCGAACTGTGCGTGTAAGGTTGATGGTAACAGGAGACAGGGGACACGAAGTATTACCCAGGTCCGGGCCCTCTCGATGGAGGTAATACCCTACGTCCTGCTTGATTAACATTGATGAGTATGGGGCTTACAAGAGTTGATCTACCACAAGATCGTAATGGCTAAAACCCTAGGAGCATGTATGATTATGATTGCCTCTACGGACTAAACCCTTCGGTTTATATAGACACTGGAGGGGCCTAGGGTTGTACAAAGTCGGTTACATAGAAAGGAAATAGTACATCCGGCCGCCTAGCTTGCCTTCCACGCAAAGGAGAGTCCTATCCGGACACGGGAGGAAGTCTTCTATCTTGTATCTTCATGGCCCAATAGTCTGGCCCACGTCACACAGGTCGGACGCCCGAAGACCCCTTAATCCAGGACTCCCTCAGTAGCCCCCGAACCAGGCTTCAATGACGAGGTGTCCGGCGTGCAGATTGTCTTCGGCATTGCAAGGTGGGTTCCTCCTCCAATCACTTCAAAGTACCTGACTTAAAGAGCTGTATTCGACCCTCCAGTTAATGTCACACCCATCGGCTTCTGTGCCTCCACACCTTCTGCTTCCACGTGTCGAGTGAATACGAGAGTTCAGGGTATTTTTTGCATAACCCCCCTCTGGCCACATAAGAGAGGCCTCTATTTAAAGGGATTGGATCTCAGATCCATTCCACACCCAGCGGAAAATCCTCAGAGTCTTTGCCATAGGAAACCATTCGACATGGCTAGTGTCCCTAGTTCCTCCTCCCGCCCTCACGGCTCCGAAAAAGGCGATTGGGAGAGATACTTTGTATCCCATGAGCAGTTGGTCAAGCTCCAAACACAAGGATTCCTTCCCCCCGCATCTGGTCCCTGTTCAAGCAGGATTGACCACCTTCACAGGCGAAGTTCTGGCGGAAAATTTCCCAATCCAACCAAGGGGAACGGGTGTGCTTCGTATATATCTTACTTGTTGAGAGGCGTCGGGTTTCCAATACACCCTTTCCTCTGTGGACTCCTGGAGTATTACGGCCTCCAACTGCACAACCTCACGCTGGCCTCTATCCTGCACATTGCGGGTTTTGTTGCCATGTGCGAGCTTTTCCTGGGCTGTGAAGCCCACTTTGATTTGTGGAGGAAGCTATTCTGCCTCATCCCTCGCAACCGAGAAGGGTCGATATTCGAGGTGGGCGGCGTTGAAGTATGGCGCATAGCCGGGACCGGATACCTGTCCGGTACGCCGAAGAAGGCGCCCGAAGAATGGCCCTCAGAATGGTTCTATATCGAGGATGTTGCTCTCCCCGACCCAGTGCGAAGGGGTCTTTCCGAATTTTCAAGTGCTCCACTAAAGAAACGCCATAGCTGGCGCCCCCGGAGTCTCGAGGAGGAAGATAGCGCGGAAGTCCATCAATTGATGGGCAAGATAAAGACACTTGCCCAGTCCAGATTATCAATAATCGAGGTGATGTCGACTTCCATAGTGCGGGGGGTCCAGCCACTTCAATACGGAGGGCTTCCCATGTGGCACTATAATCGGGAGGATGACGCCTCATGCTGCGGTCGGAAGGGTCTGAACACCCCCACCGCTTTGGTCAAAATATTGGCCGAATTGTACAAAGGGGACAAAGAGGAGCTCATTCGTCTGAAACGTTGAGATGGATTTTCCATGTACAATCCTCCGAGCTGGGTGAGTTCTAATCCCACCACTTTACTCGATCCTCTCCCTGAATCGCTTTTAATGGATATTGACTCATCTATTCGTAACAGGAATGGCGGAAGGTCACCGAGGGGATTTATAGCCCCGCCCCACATCCAGAGGATCCCAAACGGGACCTAGACCCCGGATTCGAAGAGGATCTGGACATATTTGTGGAGCTCGAGGATGGAGTATTCTACCAGGCGAGCTATGATGGCACAGTAGTGCCAATCGTGGCTGACTATCCCGGCCTCCTTCCTGCCTCATATGTAAGTAATCAAGAGACATCTTCTTTGAAAGAGCTTCCTCATTATGCCTCACCCATTGCACTATTTCATGCTCCAAAGGGGAGGCGCTCGACACCACAACATGCACCAGAGGCATCTCCTAGGAGAGCAGTGCCCGCACCGAGCAAAACTTCAAAGAGAAAGGCGAATGACAATACGGCAGAACCTTCATCAAAGAGGTATGATTTTTCAACCATGCCTCCTGGCAGTCATATCAAACTGTGACATTATCCGTTGTGTCTTATCAGGAAAAGCGTTCGCCGGACTATGTCTGGGGATCCTGCCGGCCATGCCTCCACTAGTCAGATTCCAGACCCTGCCCTAAGGGCGGGGGCTGACACGGGAGTGGCGCCGGACTGTCCTTCCTTAGAGGACTCAGATGATATGTCTGTTACAAACTCTGAAGTGGAGAGTGCCATGAATCATCGGCGCCGGAGGGCCGCTCTCTGTGACCCCGGCTTTTCAAAAGAGGCATTCAATGCCTTCAACTCGGTCGATGCATACATCCGAACTGCTCGGGATGGACTTGCCAGAGCCATGGACTAGCATTTAAAAAATATGCGGGTAAGGGTAGATTTGATAATCATATACCAGTAGCCCCCGAGACTTGAAGCGGTTGATACAACTGATTTAAGGATCATTGTATAATCAGGTACTCACGGAGAAGAACAGCCTGCTGTGTCAAGAGCTAGAAAAGTGTCAGACCCAGCTAGCTGTGGCTACCGCCGAATTGGAGAAATTCAAGGGGGCATCACCGGGTAATGTTTCCCCGCTGTCAAGGGAAATGACACCTATGGGATCACTGCGGTCCCTTTTTGCTACGGTTGGCAGGCGCGGGGTTGTGCAAAGAGCAGGTCTAGAAGGCAGCACGAGGATCGTTTACCCAGGTTCGGGCCGCAAGGATTCGTAATACCCTAGTCCTGCTTTGGTGTATATTTGAGTGTTCTTGAGTTCTTGAAATAGCTACGACGTGTGCGTCGTCCAAAAAATACGAATCCTCTCTCAGTATGCCGCGGGCCTCCTTTTATAGTCAAAAGGGGCTGCCATAGTGGCACACAGGAGGTGGAAAGGTATACAGTAATCGAGCCTATATCCTGGCACCGTAGGACACACGCATTTAATGTGCTACCGACGTGCCCTTCTTGCTTTATCAGGGACAGCAAGGAAGCACGTCCCAGCTGTCGCCGCCTCGCCTGGCTTTGACGCCCGTCCGAACTGACGAGGCGTGTAGTGCCACGTTGGCTGGCTGCTGAGTTGGTGTGGTGGCTAAATCTTCATGAAGATCGGCATGCCACCACGCAGGTGCTTGTCGAGTCGGCCTAGAGGATGCACGTCTCCACGCAGGTGCCTGCCTAGCTGGTGGGCTGGTAGCTGCATGGGAACGGTGGTGGAGTCTTGGCAGATGTGGGACTGGCTGCGGCCCCACGGATGTTTTCGGCAAGAGTATTGCCGAGGACCTGACAAGGGCCTTGCCGCAGCATCTTGGTCGTCCCCGGCAAGGGTCTTGCCGGGGGTCTCGTGGGTATCCTTGGCAAGGATCTTGCCGAGGATCGTCGTCTTCTGGGCGCCATCTAGTCTTGTGTGTTTCTGGTTTCCACAAAGATTTGCATGCCACCATGGAGGTGCCTCCCGAGCCTCGGTTCCAATGATGTCGATGGCGTTGGAACTCACATGCTCAAGGGTGGATGTGACATTGGTGTTGGGCAAGTTGCCCCGGCAAGGGCCTTGCCGGGGGAGTCCACTTTGCCCCTCTGCTCTTCGTGTTGCTGGCTTGGCGTTGTTCTGGCTGTCTTGTGGCTTTGCTTCCTTCCTATGCCTCGCTAGGTGCGGCCACAGGCGTGGCTCCAACTGCCCGCGCACAAGTAAAGGGGTACAAAATAGGACCCCTCCTTTTATGCACCGACACCCGCATCAGAAAAAAGTATAATCATATACCAGTAATATTAATATTGTTGTGTTTCCACTGACGGGGTCAGTAGATCAACTGAGGGAAAAGCTGAAAATCGCCTAGGCTGGTGAATAGGAGGCCAAAAGGCAACATGCGGCAGGCGAGCGTGTGCTGACGCGGGCCAGGGATGAAAAGAAACAAGCTGCAAGATTCCAATACCCTGCTGGGTAAAGAACTAAAAGATGTGCGAGCCCAGCTGGCTGACGTCGTCAAAGAGAATATGAGGCTACAAGGCGACATATTCAGTATGTGTTTAACTTTACCTTTATGTAATTCGGCAAAGAAATGATCTGACAGATTTATGTCTGCGGGTATGTTGACTGGCCATCCCGAAGAGGAAATGTCCGGCTCTCAAGGCGACCTTCTGCAAGAGTTGTCCCAATTGCACGAGCGAGCTCGGCAAGCAATGCGGAGCATTGCCAAAGCTTTGTGGCTGTCCGCCTCTCCTCCAGGGAGTATGGAGGAGCTTGTGAAGCTATTCCAGGGAGTTCGGTGGCGCTTTCGATTATGGAAGATATCAGCCTGCCGAGAGGGTGCGCGAGAGGCCTGGGCCATGTTAAAAACATGGTACACCAAGCTCGATCCGAATCATATGGCCCGGGTCAGACCTAAGGGGTCAGATGGAAAGGAAATTCTGGTTAGTTTGGTATACGACCAAGTAAAGGTAGCCGCCACATATTCCCAACAAGATTGTAAGGTAGACAGCCTGTTAGACGGCATAGAATAAGAAGTTTTTGAGTCTAAATGACTATGTACTTCAATTGACAAATTTGTTCCTAGCCGGATTGTAAAACGATTGTCATGGCAGACCTTTTCGCTTTGACCTCTGGACCCGAAGGCTCAGAGTGTTTCCGAATACCTACTCGGTAATATAAACCGGGGTATGCATGGAAACTAGGCGTAGGGGTCATAGTTGCTTGAACAGACAAGTTGTATCCGGCTAGCTATGTTATATTACATTGTAATTGTAAGAAACATCTTCCAGGGAGAATAGTTCCATTAAGGGTTCCTTTCCCTGGGCGAATATGCGTTAGTATGCATGTCCGACTGTGATTGAAAAAATCGCAGTGTGAATGACATCTAGGGGTTCATAGTGTAATGAGTGTAACACATCTTTAGTCCGCCGACCGAATATTCCCTTAAGAACGCTAGCTTTTGGCTTCACCTAGTCCGAGGTATACGTCCGGATGACCCGGCAGTAACAATCGCAGAGGTGCTCCCTTTATGCCGTAGCTGAACAAACGGGAACATAGGGCATAAGCAGGGGAGCCAGGCAACCCAGCTTGGCCAAAACTTAAGTCATAACGATGCATATAATGGCAAAGAAAAGGTACATATGCGGAAGAGGACACATATGTGTTGAGCTTGATGCTCGGAAAAGAATAATAAGCTTCTGTAAAAGAAGCCCCCAGGTATTATGAGTGTATACATTTAAGGATGTGCACATCATAGGTGTGCGGTGTGGTCACACAAGAGCTAAAGAGCTAAACGAAAAGTTAAAGAGAGGAAAATAAAATAATGGGAACAAAAGGAGAAGAAGACCAACAAAGAGTCCGGCTCTAGGCGTAGAATCTTCGGAGTCTGGCGGCATTCCATGGGTTCGGCTCTAAGCAGTTGTCCGATGCATCACGCGGGCGGTACACTCCTCCAATGAGAACTTCATCTATGATGAAGGGACCCTCCCACTTGGGCTTGAGTTTGTCCTTTTTCTTCTCTGGTAGGCGTAGAACAAGTTTGCCAATGTTATAAGTCTTGGCACGCACTTCTTTGCTTTGATATCTGCGAGCCTGTTGTTGATAAAATGCGAAACAGGCTTTTGCGATGTCGTGCTCCTCCTCCAGGGCATCTAAGTCATCCTGCCGATCAAGCTCGGCCTCTCTCTCTCTCCCTCTCTCTCTCTCTTCATACATGCGCACTTGATGTGAGTCATGAATAATGTCGCAGGGAAACACAGCCTCTACGCCATACACCATGAAGAAGGGTGTATATCCGGTAGTGCGATTGGGCGTGGTCCGCAACCCCCAGAGTACGGAGTCGAGCTCCTCAACCCAGTGCTTTTCTGATTCTTTCAAATACCGCACTAGTCTAGGCTTAATGCCGCTCATAATAAGACCATTAGCTCGTTCGACTTGACCGTTTGTTTGTGGATGATAGACCGAGGCATAATCGAGTTTAATGCCCAATTTAGCACACCAGGATTTCACTTCATCGGCTGTGAAATTGGAGCCGTTATCATTGATGGTTGTGTGGGACACCATAATGGTGCACGACATCGGATATAAAGTCTATCACCGGTCCAGCTTCGGCCGTTTTCACTGGTTTGGCCTCCACTTGGTGAATTTATCTACCATGACTAGCAGATATTTTTTCTTATGGCTACCTCCTTTAAGGGGCCCCACCATATCAAGCCCCTAGACCGCAAAAGGCCAAGTAATGGGGATTGTTTGTAGTGCAGTAGGCGGCATATGGCTTTGATTGGCGAAGAGCTGGCATCCGACACAACGTAGGACCAAGTCCTGTGCGTCTGCTCGAGCCATCGTCTAGAAAAAACCTGTACGGAAGGCCTTACTTACAAGGGCCCGAGCCTCGGTGTGATGACCGCCAAGGCAGCATGAATTTCGGCCAGGAGTTGCCGTCCTTCTTCTTCGGAGATACATCTTTGAAGGACTCCGGTAGCACTTTTCTTATAGAGCTCTCCGTCATGGACCTTGTAGGCTTTCGAGCGCCGAACAATGCAGCGAGCCTCATTCTGGTCCTCAGGGAGCTCTCGCCTATTAAGGTAGGCCAAGGACGGTTTGGTCCATGGGGTAATTACTGCCATGGTTAGATGGGCCGATGGTGTTATTTGGGTGGCCGAGCCCCTGATGATATCGGTATTGTGTTCGGAATCTGGGGGTCTAGTCGGATCCGGACTAGTGTTGCCGCTCTCATCCTGCCATACCACAGATGGCTTGAAGAGCCTTTCCAAAAAGATGTTAGGCGGGACGGGGTCATGCTTGGCGTCCATGCGAGTGAGGACGTCTGCCGCTTGATTACTTTCTCGAGCCACATGATGGAACTCGAGTCCCTCGAACCGTCCTGATATTTTGAGCACGGCATTACGATAGGCCGCCATCTTCAGATCCTTGGCATCGAAGTCTCCATTTATTTGGGATATTGTGAGGTTTGAATCCCCACGCACCTCCAGGCGTTGTATGCCCATGGAGGTAGCCATCCGAAGACCGTGCAATAAGGCCTCATATTCGGCTGCATTGTTTGAGTCTGTGTATAGTATTTGGAGTACATACTGGACCGTGTCTCTAGTGGGGGACTTTAAAACGACTCCTGCTCCTAAACCAGCCAGCATTTTAGAACCATCGAAGTACATGACCCAGTTGGAATATGTGTCGTACTCTTTAGGGAGTTCGGCCTCTGTCCATTGGGCGACGAAGTCGGCCAATACTTGGGATTTAATAGCCCGGCGTGGTTTGTATGTTATGTCAAATGGTAGGAGCTCAATATCCCACTTGGGAATCTGACCCGTAGCATCGCAGTTATTTATTATGTCATTAAGTGGTACTTCGGAAGCCATTGTAATCGAGCACTCTTGGAAGTAGTGTTGTAGCTTCCGGGATGCCATGAATACCGCATATGCTATCTTTTGGTAATGTGGGTACCAGGATTTGCATGGTGTAAGGACAGTGGATATGTAGTATACCGGTTTCTGGAGTGGGAACTTGTGTCCATCCTCCTCTCGCTCAACGACGAGCACTGCGCTCACCACCTGGTGCGTTGCAGAGATTATAATAACATCGGTTCACCGACGTTTGGCACGGCTAGGATTGGGTTGCTTGCTAAAAGAGCCTTTATTTCCTCCAGTCCGGCCGTTGACGCTTCTGTCCACTCGAAGTGATCGGTACATTGGAGAAGTTGATAAAGCGGCAATGCTTTTTCTCCTAGTCTGGAGATAAAGCGGCTTAAAGCTGCCATGCATCCGGCTAGTTTTTGGACCTGTTTAAGGTCAGTTGGTGTAGCCAATTGTGACAAAGCTCGGATTTTGTCTGGATTTGCCTCAATTCCTATATTGGAAACGATGAAGCCGAGCAGCTTTCCGGCGGGAACGACAAAAACACACTTTTCCGGATTGAGCTTAATGTCATATGTCCGGAGGTTGTCGAATGTGAGACGCAAGTCGTCGATTAACGACTCGACATGTTTATTCTTGATGATGACCTCATCCACATATGCTTCCACTGTCTTGCCGGTTTGCTTCTCCAAGCATATTTGAATCATGCGTTGGTAGGTGGCGCTGGCGTTTTTAAGCCCAAAGGGCATAGTGTTGAAGCAGAAAGGTCCATATGGGGTGATGAATGCCGTTGCAGCTTGATCGGATTCCTTCATTTTAATTTGATGGTATCTGGAGTATGCGTCGAGAAAACACAGTGAGTCGTGTCCTGCAGTAGCATCAATGATCTGATCGATGCGGGGGGTGTGGAAGGGATCCTTAGGGCAAGCCTTATTGACGTCTTTAAAGTTGACGCACAGGCGCCAGGATTTGTCCTTCTTTGGTACCATCACCAGGTTTGCTAGCTAGTCCGGGTGTTTTATTTCTCTGATGAATCCGGCCTCGATTTACTTCGCTAGCTCCTCCCCCATGGCTTGTCGTTGGGGTTTGGAAAAGCGCCGCAGTGTTTGCTTGACCGGCTTATATCCCTTCAATATATTGAGGCTGTGTTCAGCCAGCCTGCATGGGATTCCCCGCATATCAGAAGGGTGCCAGGCGAATATATCCCAGTTCTCGCGCAGGAACGTTCGTAGTGCGGCGTCAACCGTTGGGTCCAGCTGTGCCCCGATGGAAGCTGTCTTCTTGGGGTTCGTCGAGTGGACTTGGAATTTGACTATTTCGTCTACTGGTTTGAAGGAGGTGGATTTGGGACGCTTATCAAGGATTACGTTGTCCCTATCCACCGTAGAGCGTAGTGCGGTTAACTCTTCGGCCGCGGGGGCCTCAGACAGTGCCTCGAGGGCTAGGGATGTTGTTTTGTTTTCGGTGCGGAGGGCTATGTCTGGATCACTAGCAAGAGTGATAATACCGTTGGGCCCGGGCATCTTGAGCTTCATATACCCGTAATGAGGTGTAGCTTGAAAGTGTGTGAATGCATCTCGCCCCAACAGGGCATGATATCCACTGTTGAAAGGGGCCACTTGGAAGGTTATCTCCTCGGACCAATAGTTCTCCGGCGTGCCGAATACCACATCGAGTGTAATTTTCCCCGCGCATCGTTCCTCCCGGCTAGGAATGATCCCTCGGAAGGTTGTATTACTATGCTCGATGCGGCTCCTGTCTATTTCCATTTTATTCAGTGTGTCCTCGTAGATGAGGTTTAGTCCGCTGCCATTGTCCATGAGCACTTTAGTGAGCCAAAAGCCATCCACAATTGGGTTGAGGACCAAGGCGGCTGGTGCCCGGACTGACTGAATTTTTGGTTCGTCACTAGCATTGAAAGTTGTGGCTGTGTCGTTCCAAGTATTTATTGTTGTTACTTGGCAGACTTCGGCGAGGTCGCGGAGTGCCCTCTTGCGCCGATTGTTTGAAGTGAAAGTCTCAAAGACTGTCAATACTCTATGGTCATCGTGTTCTGGGGGGAGTTGCTCCGTGGTGTTTTTGGTGAGGATATCCTCGCCGCTCTTGGCCACTTGCCGGAGTATCCAACATGCTCTAAGGCTGTGGGTTGGTATGATATCTGGTGTTGTGTGTATTTTGCATGGCCTATCGAGCCATCCCTCTAGAACGGTTCTGCGGCCCGTGATGGGCTTAGATTTCTTTACTATTGGGTCGGGCGCCCCATGAGGGTGCATCCTTCTTGCCCGGACGAGGGGTTGAGTGGAAACCGGTGGTTCCCAGTGAGCTGCCTGAGTTTTCCAGGCGCTTTCCATTGCGCAGTACTTCTGTACTATGGTTGCCAAGTCAGCAAAGTGTTATATGTGACGGCGGTTGATGGCATTGAGGATTCCTTCGTCCGTGCAATTATTGCAGAATACTAAGATCGCGTCTTCGTCGCGGCAATCTTTAATTTTGTCTTTGACAAGGAGGAATCTGTCCCAAAAGTGATGGACTGTTTCCTGAGACTGATGTCGTATGCACGTGAGATCGCGCATATCTGGGTGGGTGGGTGGATTTAGATCCGAACCCTAACCCAACTTGGGATCCGGAGTCTGAGGAACTTCCAAGCTTAATAGTTTGGGCTCCGGGATATCAACAGATTTTTTAGGTCAGTCGTCCGATTCTAGGTTCGGAGGACGGGGCGTGTTGTTCCGCGGACGGGTATCTGGCTCTTCGAGCTCAGAAATTCGAACATAGTTCGTCCTCAATATAGAGGAAGAGTTGTTGATTTGCTCCTCTACTACCGCTATCTGATGGGTGATCGGCAAAGATTTGATATCTCTCTGATCGGGTTTAAGCCCAATCCGATCGTAGTCTGTAGCGACCCCCAAGGCAGCGATGCGATCCAGGAGCTTGTTTAAAGACGACAACTCTGTCGGATCCAACCATTTGGAGTATTCTGGGTCAACACGAAGGCGATTTTCGATGACCCAAGAAGTCATCATCTGCTTAACAGCTGGACGGGCGGTCATGGAAAGCGGCCCGGCCGGAGGATTTGGCCTGAGGCCAGGGCTCCTCCGGAGGTGATACTGTCCTTGATAACAAGGCGAGCCATCAATCCTGTCTTCGACATCGGAGAGGAACTCTCAATGAAAGCACCAATGTCGGTGTCAAAACTAGCGGATCTCGGGTAGAGGGTACCGAACTGTGCGTCCAAGGTTGATGGTAACAGGAGACAGGGGACACAAAGTTTTACCCAGGTTCGGGCCCTCTCGGTGGAGGTAATACCCTACTTACTGCTTGATTTATATTGATGAATATGGGGGTTACAAGAGTTGATCTACCAAGAGATCGTAATGGCTAAAACCCTAGGAGTCTGGCCTGTATGATTATGTTTGCCTCTACGGACTAAACCCTCCGGTTTATATAGACACCGGAGGGGCCTAGGGTTGTACAAAGTCGGTTACAAAGAAAGGAAATAGTACATCTGGCCACCTAGCTTTCCTTCCATGCAAAGGAGAGTCCTATCCGGACACGGGAGGAAGTCTTCTATCATGTATCTTCATGGCCCAATAGTCCGGCCCACGTCACACAGGCCGGACGCCCGAGGACCCCTTAATCCAGGACTCCCTCACTAGTCACTATCACCAAGTTACTGGAACTTCGTGATGAACTATAATATGCAAGGGATGCCGAAAATGATTCCATGAGCTCTTCGCAATGCTGAAATCAGCGAAGGTAGAAATCAAGAAATAGCATCAAGTGTTGATGGTTGACAAGACCACTAGTTTCAAGTAAAAGGGCAAGGGAAAGAAATGGAACTTCAAGAAGAATGACTTGCAAGTTGCCACTCCCATGAAGAAGCCCAAAGCTAGACCCAAGCGTGAAACTGAGTGCTACTACTGGAAAGGAAATGGTCACTGGAAGTGGAACTGCCCTTGATACTTGGCGGATAAGAAGGATGGCAAAGTGAACAAAGGTATATTCGATATACATGTTATTGATGTGTACTTTACTAGTGTTTATAGCAACCCCTCGGTATTTGATATTGGTTCAGTTGCTAAGAGTAGTAACTCGAAACGGGAGTTGCAAAATAAACAGAGACTAGTTAAGGGTGAGGTGATGATGTGTGTTGGAAGTGATTCCAAGGTTGATAAGATCACCATCGCACACTCCCTTTGCCTTCGGGATTAGTGTTGAACCTAAAATAAATGTTACTTGGTGTTTCCGTTGAGCATGAATATGATTGGATCATGTTTATTGCAAAACGGTTATTCATTTAAGTCAAAGAATAATTGTTATTCTATTTACATGAATAAAACCTTCTATGGTCATACACTCAATATAAATGGTTTATTGAATCTCAATTTTAGTGATACACATATTCATAATATTGAAGCCAAAAGATGCTAAGTTAATAATGATAGTGCAACTTATTTGTGGCACTGCTGTTTAGATCATATTGGTGTAAAGCGCATGAAGAAACTCCATACCGATGGGCTTTTGGAATCACTTGATTATGAATCACTTGATACTTGCGAACCATGCCTCATGGGCAAGATGACTAAGACTCCGTTCTCCGGAACAATGGAGCGAGCAACAGACTTGTTGGAAATAATACATATTGATGTATGCGGTCCGATAAGTGTTGATGCTCGCGGCGGGTATCATTATTTTATGACTTTCACAGATGATTTGAGCAAATATGGGTATATCTACTTGATGAAAGATAAGTCTGAAACATTTGAAAAGTTCAAAGAATTTCAGAGTGAGGTGGAAAATCATCGTAACAAGAAAATAAAGTTTCTATGATCTGATCGTGGAGGTGAACATTTGAGTTACGAGTTTGGTCTTCATTTGAAACAATGCGGAATAGTTTCACAACTCCCGCCACCCGGAACACCACAGCATAATGGTGTGTCCGAACGTCGTAACCGCACTTTATTAGATATTGTGCGATCTGTGATATCTCTTACTGATTTACCGTTATCGTTTTGGGGTTATGCATTAAGACAACTACATTCACGTTAAATAGGGCACCATATAAAATCCATTGAGATGACACCGTATGAACTGTGGTTTAGCAAGAAACCTAAGCTGTCGTTTCTTAAAGTTTGGGGTTGCGATGCTTATGTGAAAAAGTTTCAACCTAATAAGCTCGAACCCAAATCAGAGAAGTGCGTCTTCATAGGATACCCAAGAGAAAATGTTGGGTACACCTTCTATCATAGATCTGAAGGCAAGATCATTGTTGCTAAATGGATCCTTTCTAGAGAAGGGGTTTCTCTCGAAAGAAGTGAGTGGGAGGGAGTAGAACTTGATGAGGTAATTGTACCTTCTCTCGAATTGGAAAGTAGTTCATCGCAGGAATTAGTTCTAGTGATGCCTACACCAATTAGCGAGGAAGTTAATGATGATGATCATAAAACTCAAGTTACTACTGAACCTCGTAGGTCAACCAGACTATGTTCCGCACCAGAGTGGTACGGTAATCCTGTTTTGGAAATCATGTTACTAGACCATGACGAACCTACGAACTATGAGGAAGCGATGATGAGCCCAAATTCCGCGAAATGGCTTAAGGCCATGAAATCTAAGATAGGATCCATGTATAAGAACAAAGTATGGACTTTGGTTGACTTGCCCGATGATCGGCAAGCCATAGAGAATAAAATGGATCTTCAAGAGGAAGACGGACGCTGATAGTAGTGTTACTATATACAAAGCTCGAATTGTCACAAAAAATGTTTTTGACAAGTTCAAGGTGTTGACTACAATGAGATTTTTTCACTTGTATCGATGCTTAAAAGTCTGTCCGAATCATGTTAACAATTACCGCATTTTATGAAATTTGGCAAATGGATGTCAAACCCGCATTCCTTAATGGATTTCTTAAAGAAGAGTTGTATATGATGCAGCCAGAAGGTTTTATCGATCCTAAAGGTGCTAACAAAGTGTGCAAAGCTCCAGCGATCCATCTATGGACTGGTGCAAGCATCTCAGAGTTGGAATATACGCTTTGATGAGTTGATCAAAGCATACAGTTTTATACAGACTTGCGGTGAAGCCTGTATTTACAAGAAAGTGAGTGGGAGCACTACAACCTTTCTGATAAGTATCTGTGAATGACATATTGTTGATCGGAAATGATGTAGAATTTTCTGGAAAGCATAAAGGAGTGTTTGAAAGGAGTTTTTTCAAAGAAAGACCTCGGTGAAGCTGCTTACATATTGAGCATCAAGATCTATAGAGATAGATCAAGACGCTTGATAAGTTTTTTCAATAAGTACATACCTTGACAAGTTTCTGAAGTAGTTCAAAATGGAATAGTCAAAGAAGGAGTTCTTACCTGTGTTGCAAGGTGTGAAGTTGAGTAAGACTCAAAGCCCGACCACGACAGAAGATAGAGAGAGAATGCAAGTCATTGCCTATGCCTCAAGCATAGGTTCTATAAAGTATGCCATGCTATGTACCAGACCTATTGTATACCCTACACTGAGTTTGGCAAGGGAGTACAATAGTGATCTAGGAGTAGACCATTGGACATTGGTCAAAATTATCCTTAGAGGACTAAGGAAATATTTCTCGATTATGGAGGTCATAAAGAGTTCGTCGTAAAGAGTTACGTCGATGCAAGCTTTGACACCGATCTGGATGACTCTGAGTTTGATTGAGATACATATTGAAAGCGGGAGAAAATAGCTAGAGTAGCTCCGTGCAGAGCATTGTAGACATAGATATTTGCAAAATGCATAAGGATCTGAATGTGGTAGACCCGTAGACTAAAACTTATCTCACAAGCAAAACATGATCACACCTTAATGTTCTTGGGTGTTGATCATATAGCGGTGTGAACTAGATTATTGAGTCTAGTAAACCCTTTGAGTGTTGGTCACATGGCGATGTAAACTATAGAGTGTTGAATCACATGACGATGTGAACTATTGGTGTTAAATCACATGGCGATGTGAACTAGATTATTGACTCTAGTGCAAGTGGGAGACTGAAGGAAATATGCCCTAGAGGCAATAATAAAGTTGTTATTTTTATTTCCTTATATCATGATAAATGTTTATTATTCATGCTAGAATTGTATTAACCAGAAACTTGATACATTTGTGAATACATAGACAAAACAAAGTGTCCCTAGTATACCGGAGGAACACTTTGTGTGCTACCAAACGTCACGACATAACTAGGTGATTATAAAGGTGCTCTACAGGTGTCTCCGATGGTGTTTGTTGAGTTGGCATAGATCGAGATTAGGATTTGTCACTCCGAATGTCGGAGAGGTATCTCTGGGCCCTCTCGGTAATGCTCATCACTATAAGCCTTGCAGGCAATGTGACTAATGAGTTAGTTGCGGGATGATGCATTATGGAACGAGTAAAGAGACTTGCCGGTAACGAGATTGAACTAGGTATGATGATATCGACGATCGAATCTCGGGCAAGTAACATACCGATGACAAAGGGAACAATGTATGTTGTTATGCGGTTTGACTGATAAAGATCTTCGTAGAATATGTAGGAGCCAATATGAGCATCCAGGTTCTGTTATTGGTTATTGACCGGAGATGTGTCTCGGTCATGTCTACATAGTTCTTGAACCCATAGGGTCCGCACACTTAACGTTCGATGATGATTTGTATTATGAGTTATGTGATTTGATGTACCAAAGTTTGTTCGGAGTCCTGGATGAGATCACGGACATGACGAGGAGTCTCGAAATGGTCGAGAGGTAAAGATTCATATATTGGAACGTTGCATTTGGACATCGGAATGGTTCCGGGTGATTCAGGCATTTTTTTTGGAGTACTAGGAGGTTACCGGAACCCCCGGAGAAAGATATGGGCCTTATGGGCCATAGAAGGGAGGCTAACCAGCCCACAAGGGTTGGTGCGCCCCCCACAAGGGAGGAGGCCGAATTGGACTTGGGAAGGGGGCGCCACCCCCCTTTCCTTCTCCTACTCCCTCTCCTTCCCCTTTTCCCCCTCCGGTAGAAGGAAAAAAGTGTGGGGTCGAATCCTACTAGGACTGGAGTCCTAGTAGGACTCCCCTTTCTCTGGCGTGCCCCTTGTTGGTCGGCCTCCTCCTCCCCTCCTTTATATACGGGGGAAGGGAGGCACCCCAAAGACACACAAGTTGATCTTTACCCGTGTGTGGTGCCCCCCTCTACAATTTTACACCTCGGTCATATTGTCGTGGTGCTTAAGCGAAGCCCTGCATTGGTAACTTCATCATCACCATCACCATGCCATCGTGCTGATGGAACTCTCCCTCGGCCTCAACTAGATCAAGAGTTCGAGGCACGTCACCGAGTTGAACGTGTGCATATCGCGGAGGTGTCGTGCGTTCGCTACTTGGATCGGTTGGATCGCTAATACGTTCGACTACATCAACCGCGTTACTAAACGCTTCCGCTTTCGGTCTACGAGGGTACGTGTACACACTCTCCCCGCTCGTTGCTATGCTTCTCCTAGATAGATCTTGCGTGATCGTAGGCAAATTTTTTGAAATACTACGTTCCCCAACACCTGGTGACTGCCACGTTGCAGATGGTGGGGGTGCAGAGCATCGGGAGCGTGTCAGCGCCAGCCGTGGTTGCGGGGTGGTCCCTTGAGTCGAAGGTGAGGTCGGCCATAGGCGCTTGGTGGCGCTCCTCGTTGTATGTGGGCGGCGCCCACTTGGCAAAAGAACTGCTTGACGTGGCGGTCCGAGGCCGACGCTTGTGAGCCGCCGAGGATGGCCGCAACGGCATGAGGCGCTGGCACCGTGAAACATGTGATAAAAAGGCCGTGCAGCTCCTCCCAGGAGGCCATTGAAGACTCCGGCAAGCCCATGAGCCAGGCGCGCGACACGCCCGTGAGGGCCATGGGTAGCCAGTTTGCCATGGCCTTGTCATTGCCGCCAGCCACCAAAACAGCCTCCGCGTATGCCTGGAGAAACCCCGTCGGGTCCGCCGCGCCGTCGTAATGAGGCGGCAGCTCCGGCCTGAACTTGGGCGGCCACTGCACCAAGCTCTGAGACCCACGACTCCCCCGAACACACCCATCAGTCCGGTCGGTGGAGCGACGCCCGCCATGAGAGCCAAACGGCGTGGTGGAGTGTGGCAAGCGGAGAGGCGAATCTTCAAGGCACCCCTACCTAGCGCCAAATGTCAGATTCCCGGCTCCGCGGACCTTGGATAGATTCGAACTCTGGGGTGCGTGCGAAGAACTCGACCTCCCTAGCCTGCCTACTCGCCGATCTCACAGCCTGGCTCAATGAACAGGAAGGAAACAAGACAAGGCAGTTTATCCAGGTTGGGGCCATCTTGCAGTGTAAAACCCTACTCCTACTTTGTGGTGGATTAGCCTCGAGGTGGGCTGAGGATGAACTAGTACAGTGGGAGAACAACCTCACGAGGTGTGTTCTTGTGTGGGTGTGAGCTGGTGAGGGAGGAGTGGATTCGATCCCCCTCTATGGTAGTAGCTAGACTATATTTATAGTGGCCTTGGTCCTCTTCCCCCAAAACGAAGGCGGGAAGGGATCCCCACAACGGCCAAATTCGAAGGGGGACAACTAGTACATCTTATCCTGACGAAAGGTGGTCTTCGCCTGCAAAGCTTCTGGTCGTGACGCCGTGGTGGGCTCGGTGATGACCTTCATCCTGCCGTCCTGAGGGTCTTGGCCTTGTTGCATGAGAATGGAAACCTTTGGCTGATTCATCGGGACTCCGTGCCTGCGCTTGCCTCCTTAGCACCAAAGAGAAAACTGTTGTACTGCGCCCTCTGGCGCCCGCCTGGCCTTGGTCGTCATGGCTTGCGTCATCTGAACCTCACGAGGTGGAAAGCTTGCATAGAGATCTCCGCTCCTCAGGAGCCAGCCTGAGGAGGCCGCTCCTCCTGGAGGTCTTGGTGTCGTCCGCCTTGCGAAGCTTGGCCCCTCGCGAGGGTCTTGTGTTGGTGACCCTGAAGGTGGTGGCCATACCAGGCCGTCGGTGGAGCCACATTGTGGGCCGCGGACAGGCAAGTCTGGGTACCCCCGTTCCCAGAACGCCGACAGTTACAATCCCCCCAACATCAATCATATGACCATTCATTAAAAAAATGAATCTCCAACTAATTTTGTGATGAACTAGGGTTCATATGGAAACTACATAGAATCTCTCCAACTAGTTACTAGAGTTCATATTCAACTCCATACATCATATGGAATCAAGCTAAACAAACCTAGCATCGATCAAAATTAAAATCTAGTAGGAAAATAGGGTTTATTTGGACCAAATAATGCATCGAATCGAATGCTTTTTGACTAAAACTAATTGGAGGGATTGAGAGAGCTTACTTTTCTCGTTTTGGAGCCATA
>NC_041392.1:493029144-493045515 GCF_002162155.2 Triticum dicoccoides
TTGCTAGGCGACGCGGCGCAGTCGCGGGAGAGAAGATGGGGGCTGGAGTTCGTGGGTGGGCCCCGCGCCCCGGTCTTTAGCGGTAGGGTTGCATAGCCTACCACTTAGGACTCTGGCGGTAGGGTGGGCCGCAGGAGACGTCTGTCGTTTACTCGGATTGACGTGGATGAGTGAGCTATCGCCTAGGCTTCTGGTGCTAGCCTTTACAACCCTACTTTCGAGGACCCTGGCGATAGGAAAAAGGCTCAAATCTCGAAAAACTTTCAAACCGGGGTCAGATCCGGCTAAACTTTTCGAAAAAGGTCAAAACACAAAAATTAGCCATGTGTGAAGAACTTTGTGTGATGTGATGAAGAACTGCCGCTTGATCGTCAACAATTTCTGGCGCGGATGTTTTTATTATTAAATTGCAGTATCGTTTTAGAGGATCTGTTCAGTCATTGTTTGCGCGATACCGTAAATCAGTATATCCCTCAAACGTTTTTTGCGGTACCGATTTATAGCTGATCTGGAGATGCTAAGTGTGATTCAGAAAAAGTACGAGAGAGTTAGCAGCAGCAAGTCAATAAAGACAAACTAGGGTGGGTGTCGGCCGAGGAAGCGAGAGAAAGAGGAGCGCACGGAAGGTGTCTTCTTTCGAGAGGGGGAGGGGAGAGGGGAGAGACCAAGGGAAGCTTCGCCGAGGATGGCCGCCGTCCCTCCGCCGGAGACCGCGCTCTCCTCCGCGGCGGACGGCTCGGATGACGAGGATGGGGACCAGTGCCGCATCTGCCGCTTCCCAGCCGAGGCGGATCGCCCTCTGCGCCGCCCCTGCGCCTGCAGCGGCAGCATCAGGTTCGTCCACGACGACTGCCTCCTCCGATGGCTCGCCACCAGCCGCCAATCCCGGTGCGAGGTATCCCTCTAGTCTTCGCCTCCGCCTGCCCTCTCTCGGCATCGATCATATCCGCCATGAATGGTCCATGCCCTTGTTTGCTAATTTCGATTCATGCTGTTGCTGTGTGGTTCGCGCTTAGCTTAATCTTCGAGTTCCAATTCGACGCGATGCTCATGTTCCTCTGCTCCTTCGATCAGGTGTGCAGCCGCGAGATCACCATCAGCCCTCTCTACGCTCCAAACGCCCCTGCGAGGCTGCCCCTTTCCGAATTCATGCTCGGCTTGGCCAACAAGGTCATGGGTTGGGTTATCGTGCTGCTCTCCCTCGTCGTCGCGGTCCTCGTCTGGGAATTCATCATGCCCGTCACCACTCTCTGGACATGGCGCCTCGCTCTCTCCAGGAGCTTTGCTCAAGTGAGACACCTGCTCTCCCTCCGGCTCTCCGCCACCTCCTTCTTTGCAGATGGGTTCTACAGGTTCAGGTTCATGCCTTCCGTGGATACCATATTCGCCTGTGTTTCTATCAGAAGAGCCTTCGTCAGGGACCTTGGCCATTTTAGACAGCTTAACGGGCTCGCCAGAATTGGTGCTGATGCTGTTGCTCCATTTGCTCTCTGGGTTGCTCGCCTGGAAACTCACCTTCAAAACAGATTTGGGGGATTGGATAGCCTGCAAGTCCTTGCGCTGCATACTGTGGAAGCTTCCTTGATGGTACGCTTCTTGCTTTGATCTCCCCACTGTCCTCTGACTGTACATTTATCGTTTTCCTTTTCTGAGGGAACGTCCACAAGCTTTGCACATCTTATGACTAAGTAGAGAAGCAAATTCTAATTCACAAGAGCCTGGCATTAAGGGTTTTTTCATCCAACACCAACTACTGTTTCTTGTTTACTGTGATGGGAGGATTCTACATTCTACCTGCAGGAGTAGAGCACTGATTAATGAAGTTATATTCTAGAGATTAAGCACATCTTGTCACGGTTTTGCTTAACACTGGTCATAGTAGAGTATAACTTCAGTTCAAAGGGAAGATGCCGCTTACGGTCCTGGCTATTGCGAGTAATAGCAAAACTTAAATGATTTGGTCATCACATGGACCAAAATAGTACGAGTTCTTTTGTAAAACTGGATGGCGTTCAGTTCTTTACCTTTTTCCTACCCTGCAATTGGGAGAGACATCATCAATATGGTTTGCTGTCCATCAGTCTGGACCCTGGAGGCGTAGAAAGTGCAATGTTGGATGACTATTCCTAATATGTAGGTTTAGGATTTCTTAGGCCATTATTTTGAGTGAACCTCCATGAGTGGCTAACCTTGTCCTCCTTGGTGCTTTAATCATTGTGTTGTTGCTGTAGCTTTTGTTACCTTGCTGGGCTAGTTCCACCATGGTTTTAATTAACATTTTTGGACAATGCTTCAACACCACATGTGGATGCTTTATTGCTTTTGTAGGATGGAGGCTTCAGATATCTTCTGCTTATCTTTTTTAATATACTTAATTTCGGAAAATTCTAACTAAATCATTTTCTATTCAGGTGGTAATAGTTGACATAGGCATTGCTTTCATGTTTGGTTTTGTTCCCTTCACGTTGGGAAGGATAATCCTATGGTGCGTTTCGTGTTTCAATTTTGGAAATGTGGATGATGTCAACTCATACGCTTCAACAGCTTATATCCTTTTAATTGGATATGGATTTATCTTTTCACTGGGTGTAACTTTTGGTGGGATGCATACTTTCCATCAATACTCGAGGGGAGAACGACTTCTGATTGCCATTTTCTTCAAGATCTTGGCTGATGGGACATGCTGGTTGTTGAGCCCCTTTAGATGGCTGCATCGTATACATGTAATGATCCGCAAGACATTCTCTCTCTGCCAGATGTTCTTCAGAGGGATCGCAAATTTGATCACTTTTGCCAACTTTTCTCTTAATGTCATAAACATGATTATAGTATTCCCCTTGCTCTTTGGCTGGTCTCTTGATATCTGTACTTCGAAAATGTTTGGTGCAACAATACATCAAAGGTTCAAACTTCTGTGGGCTTCATCCTTTTCTTCTATTACTCTACATTGGCTTACTGGATGCATCTTTTTGATACTACGCTCCAAATTGTCCAGTCTTCTTCGCCCGGTATTTATCGTACTGTATTTGTGGTCTCATCATTTCGTAGTGCATGCAGTATATGTTTCAGGGGTGTAACAGTAATTTTTTTGTTTGCTTGTGAATAGATACTGAGGCCAGGAGTTAGTATTCCATTTTGCCATCTTGCTGAAGAGCATAATGTGAAACCATGCATGCGCGAACCATTCTATATTATCTCTTTCAAGAAGCTTCCTCGTCTTTTTGTTGGCATTATCAATGTTGGTATGGTCTTTCTTGTTCCTGTTCAAATCGCTGGTGGATTGGCACCTAAGTTGTTCCCATTAGATATCATGTAAGTATTCTTTTTTCTTCTTCATCTTATGCATCTGCCAGTCTTTGGTGATTCAACGCATTTATTTTAATATTATGAACTGTAGCTACTTCGATCCACCTACTAAGGGCACATCATTTTGGCAAGCGCCACGGACCTATGCAGAGTTACTTTCTGGCATTGTCCTTCTGAGGTTTCTCATTTGCAATACACTCAAATACCTTCAACCTCGCAAACTGGTGGAGAAGATACTGCGAAATTGGTTTGCCACTACTGGACAAGCTCTTGGTCTATTAGATTTGTTGATTGTCCAGCCTGACGGAGCATCTGGACATGAGGTTAGTAATAGTGTCGCACCAAATGACCAGTATGGCAGCACTTACGAAGCTATGGCTAATAGGTAAACTCCCATATTTTTGTTCACTCAAGGGACTGTACATTCTGCACTATTTGTAACCTGATGTTCCCACACCCATTCTCTAATATGATCTAATTTTATTTCTTTATATGATTTCATTGTTGACTATTCATTTAAGATACATGCATTCTGGTGGTTAGGCAGTAGTGTTGGTGTTTGTTCTTTTTGCACACTTTTATCTTTAGAATGAAGAGGGTACCCAATCTCGGTATATATCTTCCCAAATGTGTCTCGTCACAGGAATTTCCATCTTTTGGGGGTTAAACATTGCATAGGTGGTTCTAGTATGCCACAGAACTGGTAATCGAATATTTGGATCCTCAAACTTGTACAAACTGGATCAAATATTGAAGTGAGATCCATATATGGTTGTACTGTCTGACATTACTTCCATATGGGCACTATGGATCATGTAAAAACAATACTTCAAACACTGTTCCAAATATAGGTCAGTTAACTGCTATTCAGACCCCTCCCGATATGAGAACGCGCTATTCGAGCCATTAACTGGTAGGTCCAGTTAATTTGTCTGACAAGCCGATTTATCAGTTGTCAGGCTGAATTATCGGCTGGGTCAATTAACTGCTAGGCCTTTTTTAGCCCAAAACTGGCCCGTTCCCTCACTATGTTTCAATGTTCAGGTTTATGGCCTTCCAGATCGGCTGCAACATCAGAACATCAAGGCAACAATTTCCTTGTTGCTATGTAGCCTAGGATTGCATATTTAGATACTTAGTACATTGCATGTTGCTATATAGCCTAGGATGTATTGATATGGCCCTAGTTGACCTCCTGATAAATGGGTTACCGATAAATTTAGTTAAATGGCTGATTCACCGTTTAATCCCTACCCAGCACCCAACTGATATGGTACCAGTTACCGATATCCTGAACATTGACTTCAAGAAACAAATATGCGTACCATTGTTGCATCTTCAGTACGGCAATTTTAGTCTTCAGTCAAAATAAATTATATTTTCTTTGAATTCTTTTTCTAATCTCGTTTTTATTTCCTATACTTGCCTGCTCATTTTTTACCATTCAACTAATTAATGTTTTGCAAACTCAAGATGTTGGCTGCACAATTTTTCTAGAAGATATTTACCCTTCTTACACATTGTAACAGGAGATCTGTTGCAGTTCGAATGACACTACTTGTAGTGCTAGCATGGTTGACTGTTGTGATACTCAACACTGTTGTGCTTATCTTTCCAATCTCAGTTGGGCGTGCATTATTGTTGGCCATCCCCCAGCTGCCAGTAGCAGGTGGATTGAAGTCCAATGGTAATAATTGCTCAGAGATGATCACTGAAATTCCTCTGTAAATGAAGTGAATGTTTGTTTATGTTATTCATCTTATTTGGGCTTACTTGGGTAATCTTTCTTTTAGATCTGTTTGCGTTTGCTGTTGGATTTTGCACCGTATCAACTATTATTGCCGCCTCTAGAGATTCATTTGTCTACATGACATCTGGGAGAACATGCATTCTAGCTTCTGTTATCTGCAAGTGGGGTATAACTGCTCTGAAGAGCTCTCCTCTTTTGTTCATATGGGTGAGCATTTTAATTGAGGTGGTTTCATTTTTATTTTATTTTGATAAAACAGTTCAGTAACTTGTTGTTTGTTGCCAGATTGTTATCATTCCCATTCTAATAGGATTGCTGGTTGATTTTCTCCTGATATCACCCTTCAAGTTCCTGGTTGATTTTCTGGTGATGTCACCCTTCATTGTGCCCTCTGATGACATTCCAGTTCTAGACTTCTTCAGCATTTGGTTCCTGGGGATGCTATTGCTGAAATTCTGGACTAATTTGGTGAGATGCAACTTGTCTTGTCACTTTTCTGATGTCTTAACTTGTATTTATCATGTATGCACCATACTTGGCATAATCAGGCGATCGCAATTATTTGGGAAAATTTGCTACTCCCTCCGTTCTAAAATGCTTGTCGTAGTTTTAATTCGAACTAAAACCATGACAAGTATTTTGGAAAGGAGGGAGTACATGACACCAAAAGTGTACCAGTTGCAAAATGCATAGTTTCCTTGCTAAAGCGAATTATCAAAATGAACAGTGCATATTTTATTTTAGTCCATCTCATTTGCAAAGCTGTTTTGTTGTTATTAGTCACAATATTTTTGTAATTGACTCTTCCCATTGAGAAAGCCTGCAATATTTAATTCGTCTCCCGTGCCGCCTCAGGCATGCTATCAAGTATCAATTGCCAATATCTGCCCAATGATGGCTGAGTTTCTATTCTGACTGATCTTGCAATGGGCACATGGTTACTTAATGTAGTAGTTTGCTGGTAATTTGCCAGGTTATTCTAATTAGATATTTTTGTTACCATTGTTGAAGGCTCATTGGACAAGGGACGCGCCTTTCCTGGCTCATTTCATTGATGGAAGATGGGACTGGAAGCTTACTCGGGCAAAGGATGATGGCTTTGCAGGGTTGAGGGCAAAGTGGGTCTTGCAAGATATATTGATGCCTATCACCATGAAGCTAGTGATTGTTCTGTGTGTTCCTTATGTGCTTGCGAAGGGCCTTTTCCCAAGGTTTGGCTACTCTGCTGCGGTGAACTCGACGGTGTACCATTTCGCATGGCTGGGCAGCCTCGCCTTATATGCGCTCTGCTACCTTGCCAAGGTATTCTGGGGTGTCCTGGTGAAACTCCACGATTCTATCAGGGATGAGCGCTATATTATCGGGCAGAGGCTGCAAGACTACACTGACAACAGCTGAAGGCCCTTCTCCTTGCAACTCAGTTTTCTATAGTAGTTAGGTTTAAACATAACAACAGTCGGCATCAGGAAGCGAAGAGGCCGTGTTACAGATGGAGATGATACAGTGAGATGTCGGAGAGGTAGTTTGCTTGTAAATATGGATGTAGTTTTAGTTGCCATCACCTGTTGGTCACGATCTTTTGTGCCGGTTCGGTAGGTTGCTGAGTCTTGAGAATTTGATCGCAATCGTGGTTGTAATAGCCTATGGTTTTTAGGAATCTCAGACACCTTTTGCGATCGTCATTACATGAGGGCCTTGGTCTGGTGCTGATTCGGGCAATGTTATCAAATTCTGAGGTTTTCACTTGTTTCTGGGGCTGTAGCCATATGGGTGTGGTGTTTCTCGGCATTTTGGTAGCCCTCAGGACCCATGGGTCGTGCACTCAGGTTCTGCTGCCGATTCAGGCATGTTGCAAAATCTATCATTTGGACAAATTTCACATAACTTTGCTGCTAGCCAGAAAACATTTTTTGTTGGTATGTTGTAACCGTGGGTGTCATGTAGGGAGGCAGGGGAAAGAGCTCTCATAATATGTTGTACTCCTAGTTTATTGACACTCAACAAAAAGATATATTGCAGTTTTTCCTTCTTCTGAGACGGGGTAGGCTGTAGTTTCCACAGACCGACAATCAGCTAATCACATCATATATAACAAATGTACACATAAGATAGTGTGCTTTCAAAAATAATAATTTAATTTACACTCAGCGAGGATAAGGGAGGGCCACGGGAAGATATAGCAGAAAGGGTTTATCCATAAAAGCAAGTTGAGATCCAGGAATGACTCCTACTAGACTGCCTCTTCGACGCTTCCTCAGATTCCTAACAGCTTTTGGCCTGCCCAGCACCTTGTATGATTTAGTTTGCGGCTGGCATGTCTTTCTGCTCCCATTTAAAGAAATAAGATCAGGAGAGTACTTGAATGAATAATGGGCATCATTGAACAAAAAAAATATATGATTAACTGTAGTTACAATTCCGTTTATGGAAAGCACATGATCAATTTTATTATTAGTATGCACCTACCACAAAATTTGACATACAGAAGGGCATTAGCAAACAGCCAGTAGTAAAGTAAAAATGGACAGCGTTTGCATAACGCAAATCCGTCTTCAATAAAAAATTACAAGTTAATTGATTTTTGTAATAGCAAGAACCTACTATTTGCCACCTCTATTATACTGCCGTTTTACAAAAACATAAATACTCTGTAATACAGAGTACAGTTTGTGTTTCTAAGGTCCAGATTCTAAGTGTGTCACATGTGCCACTGTATTAATCATGGACCATATTGTGGTTGAGAACAAAGTTAGGCTGGTAATCACGACTCCTTTCTTATTAGTATTTTTTTGCAAGATGCTAAATAAATATATTCCATGATAGACACATTTCAAATTATTTCAGTTAAATATTCATGAGTAGATTGAGAGCTTCCACCTTTGCACTGGATATATTATTAGACCTGGAAATTGCTCTCCTGCCCAGATTGACGTGCACGGTGACACTGGCTTGTGACAAATCGATGCCCAAATTTTCCATTGCATTAGTCAAAGCCGTAAATAGGCTGTTTAAGAAGAATTACAAATAATAGTTGAGTGAGTCAAAGCTGTTCAAGATGAATGTCAAAAGAACATGTAGGAATACCAAATGCAGAGCAATTGATCAGAAAAGAAAATGTATCTAAATGGATGACGAAGATAATTCCATCCTCAAGGTTAACAAAAAGATGCAAACATACGGAATCACTTCTTATGAACTGCAGTGAATAACATGTGTGTATTTTGCCCAACCCAATACTGGGTGGACATGTATCCAAGTGTATCCATGGCATAACATGTACTCCCTTCGTTCTTAAATATAAGTCTTTTTAGAGATTTCAACATGAACTACATACGGATGTATATAGACGTATTTTAGAGTGTAGATTCACTCATTTTGCTCCGTATGTAGTCCATATTGGAATCTCTAAAAAGAATTATATTTAGGAACGGAGGGAGT
This sequence comes from Triticum dicoccoides, assembly GCF_002162155.2. Lineage (NCBI taxonomy): Eukaryota > Viridiplantae > Streptophyta > Magnoliopsida > Poales > Poaceae > Triticum > Triticum dicoccoides. The sequence continues at coordinate 493,037,639 of NC_041392.1, forward strand.
ATTCGATATAGGTATCAGATACGGATATGAAACCTTGTATTGGGGCATCAGAGGCGACTAGGGTAAATATTTATACATTTACATACACTTTTTCCATCATACACACACTGGAGTATGAAGAAATGCATAAAATATCAGGCAAGAACAAGTTGAGAAATCTTTTGCAGTTAACATTATATGTACCATAAACATTAGCAATCCCTTTCTTCGTTCCAGTAACTCTAAAACTACTAGTAGCAATTATCAGTAAGGAAAACTTCACAGAATTTTGCGAAGGCTAGAAACATACTTTTGGGAGTACACGCTGGAAACAGTTATGGTACCCTCATCTATAGTCAATTCTTCTTTTTCATTGCTCATTTCACTGTCCACAAGGCAATCTTGCCATTGGGACTGGTACTGTGATTCTATAATATCTGAGAGAAAAAGGAGAGCAATTAGCACTCATTGTTGAATAGTACAATCTAAAAGGCTAACAACTCACACAGACTATATTATCTACGTATACCTGCATTTAACTTGGCTGGTTCTACTACCGTTTCAGCATTTTGCAGCATTTCTGGCATGGTGGGGATACTGTTGTCCAGAAAGTTCCCAGCAGAGCAATTTTTTGTTGTGGGTGCTGCTACACCTGGCATGAGGTCAACTGGTACTCGGTTGCTACTCTGTTATAATATAACATGTTATTTCAATAATTTTAAGGTTTCAACACCAGGCATTGCTGAACGCTACTAATCCATCTGTTCAGAAACTTACCTAGAAAGAGTGCAGTGAAACATCCCTAACTTTAACAACTAATATAAAATTTCCAATTATTGACTGCATGGAAATGATAACATCAGATTTGGCCAGATTTTCTTTCTTAACACGACAATATTTGATTTCAACTAACATATCAGAAGTTAAATATGAGATACTGCGCCGCTGTTCAGCAGTGTATATTCTTGAGCACAAGGAGTAAAATATGACAGCCATAAATCATAACATAATGTGTGAGTTACTATTATTGGTTTACTGTTTTTTTCCAAACAGAAGAATTCGGTTAATTACCTATGACTGAATCATTGTGCATATACCTACGGTGAACGTTAGTCGCGACTTACTGACAAAATTCAAAAGATTTGCGGTGCTAAATTATAGTGAACTTCACCTTTGCACACTTTCCATCATGGAAATTCTATGGTAGAACTTTCTACTCGGCTGCATAGGATTTCAGAGATAGAGATTTCCAGTGAACAGCAATGAAATAAGTTGCTAGTTGCAGATCTAATAAACGAACCGGACAAATTTCTCCTGAATGTGTACTGGAAAGTAAATTCGAAATAATCTATAATTTCTGTTAATGCTTTAGTGGTGCAAATTGTAATGGCTGTCATGTTAATCTTTATTTAGGCTGCCACATATGATATTTTCATATAATTCTTTCACATACAAATTTGACTGTCATGACAAAGCAAATAGCAGGCACGCTTATGTAATGAATACGGGAGGACAGTGAAATGTGGATTACCCAAGGCGCCAATTTTGTATTTTCTTGGTTCCAGTCTCCACCAGCACATGCTTCATGGTTTTGTACCTTTTCTTGTAAGAATTTGACATATTCAATCACCTGCAGAGGATAACAACTGCTTATGTGCACTGGAGTATAGACACAGGTATCCTTATCGAAATAGGGGAAAGGGAGTGATGAGAAAGGGAAGAAAACAAGGACCTCCAAAAGGAATGTGGCCTTATCTCTCTTCTGGTCACTTTGTGGTACAAGATCACGGAGTATCTGAAATCTGCATTGCAGTTAGTAATGCTAACAGTTATTGGTAGATAGGGGGTAATATCGCAGAAAGAATAATATAGTTCATAATGGATTGGCTAGGGTGGGCAGTTGGGGGCTTGCCTCTCATTGATTTTGCAGCGACGTCTCTGCTCGGTAGCGGAATGCTTGGACCTCGGGGAGCCCGGTGCTTTGTGGTCTCCCCCGCTGCCAGCTTCGATTTCCACTGCAATAATATGGCATTGTACGGTTGTACCAGATTCATTGACACGAGTTCATAGATGATGTGAAGGGGTTGACAGAAGAAAACTGACTTATATCACTGAGGCAGAAGCCTGAACCAGAGCCGTCTCCGCCGCTGGAGGCAGAGGACGAGGCTCCGGCAGGATGTACTCGATTCTGCATGAGAGAGGAGACCGGTCCCGCCGCCTGCCCTAGCCAGCCGACCACCGCACGGCAACCAAATCCTGCACAAACTGAAAAGGAGAAGAGGAATTTGGATCAAATTTGCTGCAGTAAAGGAGAATCAACCCAGGACAATCAATGCTAGGGTTTCATTACGCAAAATCCAAGCTAGGTTTCGTCAGCGACAATTCCAAGGAATTAACCCATGTTGGGATAGATCTTCACTCCACGCCACTGCAGTAACGGAGGAGTATTTGAAAGAAGAATACCTTGGGGTGGAGATCCTCAGACCAAGGAGGAGCGAAGCAAAACTGCCTCCACCGCCGCCGTCGCCGGAAAAGAAGATCGGAGCGGCGCGGGGGTTTAATGAGTTTTTTTCTCAGTCAAAATTGTAAGGTGCGCGGAGAAAAACTTGTAGGGACATTTTTGCAATTAGCCAATTAGGGTAACTCAAAAATCTGATCTCTCCAAATCCAAATCGACCGTAAATGTCTAAAGCGGATGGTCAGGACACTTTGGGTTGGATATTGTGGTTATCAAATTTGTTCACATCACCCGTAAACTGGCATCAAACAGGGAGGTTTGGGGGAGTCAGGACGTTGTCATGTCGAACTTTGAAGCATCATGCCCATTCATAACCTTTTTCGGCCGCGTCTGCTTCGGCCTCGCATTCACTCCGGCAAATCGGCCTATTCACATTCATGATGGCGCAACGATCGAGAAGCCTAACCCGACTTTAAAGCCGATCAGACTTCTTCTCCGTAAACCCTACCCTGCACAGTCCTCATCCTTTCTCACACATCCACCGGCCGCCGCACACCATCACACCTCCGACCACCACGAATGGCCAAGAGGTGCAACACCGAAGTGGTCGTCGGTGCTGTTATATTCTGTCGAATATTATGTACGCAAGGGGTTACGTGGTCTTGGAGTTGTAATTGGTGTGGTTAGGTAAGAGTTGTGTAGGAGTCGGACACGTTGTATCCGAGGCCTTTTATATATGGAGGGGCACCACACGTTATAACCCATGACGACTTGATAGTAACGGGTATGCGGGGAGCCGATGGCTTATGCCGGCGCCCGGTCGGTCGGTGTTGTGATATCTTGGGGAGGAGCGCCCGTAGTCATGCCCCAGGGATGTAGCCATATTGGTGAACCTCGTTAACAAATATCGTGCATCATGCGTCGTCTATGATTTTGCATTAGCGTTTTATTCTAGCAAGTGGTATCATGAGCAAGGTTGCGAGAAGGCTATGCGAAAGATTATCCGGAGGTATGAGGATCATGCTCGACGGGTGCCATGGAACGTTCGTTTGGTGCAAGGTGGAGCATGGCGGCATCGCGGATGCGGTCGGTGGTGTCGGACACTTCGGGCAGGAGGCTTGGACCGTTCGATGCATTGTGGTGGTAATGATCGGCTAGACGTGGCGATCGGACCAGCGTAGTGGTTGTTAAAGACGTTGTAGAGGCGATGGATCCAGCTCGCGATCAGACCCACGACCAGACGTTGGGGGCGGTCGGATACATCAAAGTGTGAGAGCATCGAGATGGTGCGCTCGGTGTTGTACAAGGGGCGCGGCACTACGGACGGATTGTGTCGGCGACGTGAATAGCCAAGATACAGCACGGCTTGTGCACGAATGATGCGCGAGGTGGCGACGGTTACGGTAGGGTTAATACGCGCGACGGGGCAGTACAGATCACTGGCGAGAACAAGGTCAGAGGTGACGGGGTGAGCTGTTCGTCGGATACGGCGACGAGTTTTTTCCAAGATGCATGGACCGAGAGAAGGAAGGTTACGATACAAGGCTGTGCGTACACGAAGAGGCAGTTTGCGACGTGCGGCAGCAGATCTCGTCACGCAAAGTACAACGCAAGGAAATAGGCGTGTTTGTTCAGGAGTCCAACGGATGCCATGGAGAAACCACCGGTTGTGATACGTGTACAAAATGAATTTTGTGAGTTTCCTTTTGTATGCATGTAGGGCCGGTTCGGACTAGTGCACAGGCACGGTGGTCCATGGCTTGCATGCATGTACAGTTTTGGATTGAACAAAAGATAATCTGCGTGGATGCATGTTCGGCCGACATGATTGTTGGAGTTGGGTTCGACTACGGCTGCTGCTTGGAATATGTGATGCCGTGATGGTTTAGACTCGTTTTTTTATAAATAAAAGGTAGATCCGTTCTACCTTATGCATTTTAAAACAGCCACAACATGATAACCAAAGGTCAATTACATGAAACTTATGTTACACACCGTGGTGCAGAGGCCATAAGTTGCCTCGGAAAAGAAAAATAGGAGGGTCGGAAGAAAGTACATGGCATCAGTTTAAATATCTATGCTAGGAACTAAGTTGATGTACTCAGGAAACTAAATACTCTATATCCTTCATGCGTGTAGCCCTGTTCATCCAAAGGGATAAGAGTTGGACTGCATATTGTCTGGTATAAGAGGGCGACCAGCGCTTGAAATGGAATACCCTGTCGTTTCTGGCGTGCCATAATGTGATGGCACAAGCAGCAAAAAGAACATGCACTTCCTTAGTAGAAGGCCAATAGAAATGGAGTTGTTGCACAAACGCCAGAATGTCCGGGGAGCAGGAGGCATGGCTGGCCACACTCAACTTGTTTCAAATTGCATCAGCCGGTACGCAACGCAGAACTATGTGATTGATGGACTCAGTAGCTGGGCAGATATCGCAGTCAGGGTGAGTAGCAACTGGGTACCACTTCTTCTTTGTCATATTGTCCCGTGTGTTGAGCCGCCCCAAAAAGCGAGCCAAAGAAAAATCCGATATTTGAGAGGGATGATAGGATCCCAGATCCAATGCGCGAATGTGTCTTGGTACTGACCTCTTTGTTGCAGATGACGGTTCAACGAAGGTCTGGGTGAGCCAAATTGGGCAGCACGTCCAACAGGAAAGAATTGAGGCGATGTAGCTCCTGAACCGCTGAGCTTGATAGGTTAGGATGCAACTGGACAACCCAGCGGCCATTGTCAAACTGAGAGGCGACGGAGCAACGACTATCCCTTGCATATGAGTACAAGACTGGTAGGACGAAGCGAAGGCGGCCGACCCCTAGCCACTTATGATGCCAGAAAGAGATCATCTTGCCACCATCGAGAGAGCAATACGTCGAGGCCATAACCAGGGAAATGCATTCCTTGAAGCCCTTCCAAATAGCAGTGTCTCTGCTGGCTGAGCCATGTGGTATGCGAGTATAGCAGTACCGATGGGCGAACCACTGATAGCAGGGGACATCGGAGTTTTGTAGAACCCTGGCAGTGAACTTGCATAACAGTGCATTATTGTGCGCCACGAGGTTCCGAACTCCCAGCCCACCGGCGTATCTAGGCAAAGAAACATATTCCCATGCGACCAAACATTGACCACCCTTGACAGAATTCTTTGAAAGAAATATGCCCTAGAGGCAATAATAAAGTTATTATTTATTTCCTTATATCATGATAAATGTTTATTATTCATGCTAGAATTGTATTAACCGAAAACATAATACATGTGTGAATACATAGACAAACAGAGTGTCACTAGTATGCCTCTACTTGACTAGCTCGTTGATCAAAGATGGTTAAGTTTCCTAACCATAGACATGAGTTGTCATTTGATTAACGGGATCACATCATTAGGAGAATGATGTGATTGACATGACCCATTCCATTAGCTTAGTGTAGCGACCCGACCTCACATGGTCAAGTCTCTGTGCTTCAGTGTCATCCCTGGATCGGTAATGCTGACACACACAGTACTCGAAGGATTTATAACAGAGTAGCAATCACACACTTATTACATCGAATGTCTCAAGAGAGAACTTATTACAATAATATGGCTTAAGGCCATATAATACGATAACAGCGGAAGGCTTGGAAGATAAGGTGAGTCCATCAACTCCAACGACATAGCTGAGCTGCACGGCAACGACCTAACATACCTTACTCCCTGTCTGAAAAGTCTGCAACATAATACGTTGCAGCCCGAAATGGGTCAGCACATGGAATATGTTGGCAAAGTAACACAGTAGAGCAAGAACAAAATAATGCTATCACTACATGCATATTTGGCTAGTGGAAAGCTCTATGGTTACAGTTTTGCGAAAAGCCAATTTTTCCCTACAACAAATGAATAGATTTTAATTTTTACTATCATGGTAGTTGAAACATCATTGAGAAGGTTCCTCCAACTCAATCCCAATTAAAGTGATTAACAACCCAACAATATTAATTAAACATGATGAGATACATGTGATAACCCAAGTACTAGATACTCAAGAATTGTCCGTAACCGGGGACACGGCTAACCATGATTAGATTGTACACTCTGCAAAGGTTTGCGCATTTTTCCCCACAAGACTCGATCTCCTCCGTTGGATTTCTCGCACTACGGGGTGTTTGAGAAACGGATGACCGAGACATAGTCTTTCAGAAACATTAACTCTCTACTCCGGACAGACCATACCAAATCTACATCCCACTACCTGCTGATCTGCCTCTTCAAGAGCTTCACGTAACTTACTCAACTATGCTAGAGCCCATAATAGCTTGTGGCTGCACACGGAAGTTTCTAGCATGAATCATCTCAGTTCCCTTTGAGCCTGGGTGGCGGTCCATAGGAAGATCACACGGGTACTCCGGGATTTCCAGAAAAATACAGGCAACACTGGGTACTCCAGGTGCCTCAATCCACCTAGTTGTTTTATTAAGTTGCCACCTTAAGTTGAACCATTAATTTAACAATCTCACATCTGTCATGGATTTCATTCAAACCCAAACCACGTCTATGAGCATAGCATAACATAGTAATATAAGCAACACGTAGAGTAACTCCCAATGGTTTGAATGTAATAGGGCAATAGGTTCTACCTCATCAACTACTTCCCAACCCACAAGTTAATGACATCCTAATCATGCAATGTTTGAGGATTGGAACTAATGCATAAAAACTGGGTGATAAAGGGGTATGATCAAAGTGTTACTTGCCTTGCTGACGATCTGCGAAACCCAGGGACTCGTAGTAGCACGCTTCGCACTCCGGGTGTTCTATCGCAAGCAAACAATAGCATACATAAGTAACAAGCAACGATGCACAAGCAAAACTCAAATAAAAGAGGTTGACGAGAAAGTTCAAATTAAGAACTCTGGTTCGCAAAAAGAATCAAATCAAACGAAGCAACAAAACTCAAACGTCGAAAGAAAGAAGCTTCATTTACTAATCTAAAACTAGGTCAAATTTTACAGTAGAGAAAACTTGTTTGAGTTGGTTAAACGGAAAGAGGGTTTCGAGATGAAACTCTAGGCGCTTGAATCGCCTGATTCCGACTAACGAGCGAAAAGATAAACAGAAACTAAGATCGGATCAGAAATAGCGATCAGATAAAATCGCGGATTAAATCCGATAAAAGAAAACCGACGAACAGACTAACAAACGAGCGTTCGTTAGCTGTATCTAATGGGCGAAGAACCGTTCGTTAACACGAATGTTCGGACGAACGTACGCTAACTAGAAGAACCGAGAAAAACCGGCGAATCCGAAAAAAAACGGATCTAGGGTTTAAAAAAAACCGAATGGTTTTATAAAAAAATCGGCGACGGAGTCCGGCGACTACCTCCGGCGAGGGGTCCGGCGAGGCGAGGTGTGGCGGCGGAGCGGCGGCTCGCGGGGGCGGCGGCGGCGTTCGGCGGCGGC